>NC_071268.1:9903493-10203493 GCF_023375685.1 Ictalurus furcatus | reverse complement strand
GATATAATATCAAGAATGAACGGTTTGACAGTATGATAAACAAAAAATGAGAAGGCAGAAAAAATGTTATGGGGGAAAAAAACTGAACTACAGTCAAATGCCATCTCCATCTAAAAATACTAGGATTGTCCTTGCTCGTCTTGTGATCTCGTCTCACATTTCATGAGTAATAGAACAAAAAAGTGGATGAAAATGCCTTTGTTTCTGAACTGGTCACGTTTTAAACTGTACTTTTCCACCATCAGGAATAATAAGCAAGAGCACATGAAGGAGCTGAAAGCTCTGTACATATAAGCTGTGAGCAATGGTGTGGAAAGACGAATGGATGTTTGAGTCATCCTCTAAGAGGACAGGCTTCTTCACTAACCATATTATAACTCTGAACCATGACACGGTTTCCAGCCAGGCAGAACATGGTCACAAGTAGACAGAGATAGAGTTCAGACTTTCACGCTACTCTAGAGGAATTAGAGTTCTATAAGAATGCCTTTAGCTAAATATCTTTCCAGCATGCCCAGTAAGATATGAAGACTTCCTGTGCAGGCAGGCAGGAACACAGTCCTTCATACTTCACTGAGATGCTCTTTCTAGAAACACATGCTTGGAACTTCAGCTTACACTCATCTGATGTGACAGAAAAGGATTATGGGTAATGTTTGCAGTTCACACTTGGTTTTAATGTAGGTGGCCAGAAATAGTGTTCAAATATATCTTTCCCCTACCAACATATCTTTACTTATGCTTACAAATGCATACTTTCTGTTCATATTTAAAATAACAAAGTATATATATATATATATATATATATATATATATATATATATATATATATATATATATATATATATATATATACACACACACACACACATACATACATATATAATATATATGTGTCCAAACTAAAGATACACACTTCTCTGGTATCTGAGATGCTGTCGGTGCAAAATCCTGACATGATATGCTTTCTATTGATCATGACTGTTCTCCGGCTAGACTTATTCTAAGCCAGCTGCTTCCTGCCACATTCCAGCTCCTGCTAAACTCCTGCTAAACCTGCTTCTATTATATTTCACTATAAGTTATGCGTACTGCCAATCTCTGCATAAAATGTATACTTTTTTTTTTTTAGATCATATGGTGCTCTGTAACATGCACATTAACACATGCACATTAACATGCACATTAACAGACTTGTGACTTGACTCAGGCTAGCACTTAACTAACTGGGTTTCAACTCAACCCAGACTCTACACTGAAATTTCTGTCAATAAAGTTTCATTTTAGGCATCCATGTCAGATTGTTTGCTACTAACAAAGGTGTTAAAGTGGATTATAGTGTAACCAAGAGCAACAGCACAAACAGCAACACTGTGGCTGATTACTTTCTAGCCCAGACTGTAGATTTATGCAGGTAGTCAGTGCAGTGTTGAGATCAGAGCTGTTTTTATAGTGCAGTTACAGTTGAGATCATAAGTATACATAAGCCTTGCAGAATCTGCAATATACAGTATCTCACAAAAGTGAGTACACCCCTCACATTTTTGTAAATATTTGATTATATCTTTCCATGTGACAACACTGAAGAAATGACACTTTGCTACAATGTAAAGTAGTGAATGTACAGCTTGTGCAACAATGTAAATTTGCTGTCTCCTCAAAATAACTCAACACACAGCCATTAATGTCTAAAAAGACGGCAACAAAACTGAGTACACCCCTAAGTGAAAATGTCCAAATTGGGTCCAAAGTGTCAATATTTTGTGCGGCCACCATTATTTTCCAGCACTACGTTAACCCTCTTGGGCATGGGGTTCACCAGAGCTTCACAGGTTGCCACTGGAGTCCTCTTCCACTCCTCCATGACGACATCATGGAGCTGGTGGATATAGAGACTTTTGAGGAGACACAAGCTGTACACTCACTACTTTACATTGTAGCAAAGTGTCATTTCTTCAGTGTTGTCACATGAAAAGATATAATCAAATATTTACAAAAATGTGAGGGGTGTACTCACTTTTGTGAGATACTGTATATATATATATATATATATATATATATATATATATATATATATATATGTGTGTGTGTGTGTGTATGTATGTATTTATAAAAAACAACATTAGATTGTTGTTACTTAGGATTCTGGCTCAGTTTATATTGAGTTTATCCAGCTCACCTGGCTAACTTTAGCTGCAGCAGACAGAATGTGCCTTTTATTCAGGGCTATAAAGGAACTTCAAGTTTGCAGGTTTTATTGTAGCAGCTGGGTGTCGTCATACAGTTTGGCAGCAGGAACAGACACCATCTTGACTGTTGAGAGTCTGTACTGTGACAGCTCGATGTGAAGCTTCCAGAAGCACAGTCGTACCTGTCAAAGCAAATCTATTCTACTTCTCAGACATGTTCATTTTTCTTTGCGTATATATCAGCTTATTAAAAAAGCAGCACAGCTAGTTAGATCTCTCTTACACACACACACACACATTGTTAAGAAGAATGTATATATATATATATATATATATATATATATATATATATATATATATATATATATATATATATACTGTCGTACAACGATCTTTAATATATCCAAATTATTTAGTGCTTTAGCTTTTTTATATTATTTTCCAACAACCTGTGAACCAAACAGAGATTTCACTCATTCAGTCTGTACAGGATTTCGTGGAGTTTTTTGGGGTTTCTTGTAGCCAAAAATGCTTGAATTTGCTTCGGCTTTTTCAAAATTAGTGTTCGCAGAGTTTTTTGTACATTTTTTTGGCCAAAATCTATGGAAAATATGCAGTAACTTAGAAAAATTGCAAGCTCCTCTGAATATTGCGAAGTTTGCTTGATTTTGCATTAATTTCTGCAATCACAAAAATCGCTAAATCCTGGAGGGACTGAGTCATTCTTTCATTAATTAATTCATTTATTCATTCAACCCTAACAGTCACAGTAAAAATAAATTACCTGTATCAGTATTAGCATTTGTAATGATGCCCTTGTTAAATTATATAAAAAAATAAATAAATATTTAAAAAAAAAAAAAAAAAGATCTCTAATTAACCATTTGGTTAAATTACTGAAAAGGAATTTTTTTTTTAGGAATTAAATCTGGTAATCAGCAATGGGGCAATGGAAGCAGAGAGCCCAAATTCTCTCTCTCTCGCTCTCTCGCTCTCTCTCTCCCTCCCTCCTCTATTGTGTGCAAATTGCTCAGTCATTGGTGATGGATAATCGGGTGGAGAAACAGTGTCCGTTGTTGCTATTGCATTTCAGAGTCCATGCGCTTCCTCTTCCTGCCCTTCTCCCTCAATCTTTCTGTTTCTTTCTCTGTCTCTCTCTCCCATCCATCTGTTTATCTGGATGGTGTCTCTCCCATTGCCCCTCCCTCCATTTCTCTGTCCTCTCAGGTGCTTTATGCTTTAGGCAACAAGCAGGTAGGAATAGAAGGGCACCAACTGGAATCTTCCCCATCCAACACACACACACACACACACACACACACACACACACACACACACACACACACACTTTTTATAACCATACTCAAATAGTTTTTGATAAAGTACATCTGACTTGTATATTAATATGCTCCAAACTCAAAAGCTTCATGTACACAGGTAATACACTCTCTCACTGTCTCACAGAACTGTCTGTCTGTCTCTCTCTCTCTCTCGCTGTCTATCTCTCTGCCTGTCTTGAGTTCACAGTGTGTAATGATCTTTGTAAAAAAGATCAACACCTCTACTCTGCGCACTTTGCTTTTCTAGAATGCAATTAAAAATCTTGTATGGTAGCACCACTTGTATTGTTTGCCGCTTGATATATCGCTTTGCTTGTATTTCCTCATTTATAAGTCACATTGGATAAAAGCGTCTGCTAAACGAATAAATGTAAATGTAAAATATTCTGTTGTTTAATAAAGAGAAACATTATGATATTGATATGGTTTTCTCTAAGGAGACTTTTACTTAATATCAACACTATCAACGCTTTATAACAGTAACTAAATTTTCCACCACTGGAACATCTTCATGATGGAGCGCTTTTTGCTTTAGTTTCTAAGTAAAAGAGATGGTAGTGGTTAGAACTGTTTATAGCTGCTATAATGTACAGTTGAGGTCATAAATTTACATACGTCTTGAAGAATCTGCAAAATGTTAATATCTTAACATCTTCTGCATATTTGACATGTTTCCAACAGCGGCTATATGATTTTTGATATCAATCTTTTCACATTGAGGACAACTGAGGGACTCGTACACAACTATTACAAAAGGTGCAAACATTCACTGATGCTCACGAAGGCAACACGATACATTAAGAGCCAGGGGGGTATAAACTTTTGAACAGGATGATCAGGGTAAATTGTTATTATTTTTTCTTCTGGGAAACATGTAAATATCCTGTGTAGCTTCTGAAGTGCAGTACTAAATGAAAAAATAAGATCTTTAAATAAATTAATAACGATTATTGACATTTTGCCGATTCTGAAAGGCGTACGCATGTAAACCTATGACCTCACTGTACTAGTGTATAATAACACAAACTAACATGTTTTACTGATGCTTTACACTATTTAACGTAATTAAAATCGATGAAAAGTATATGTGTCTTTCTTTAATAAATGATAATGTCCTGTCTTTGGCAGGTTTCTGTGGTATAAGCAGAATAAAACATTTCAGGACATGCTGTAATAGGAAAATAATCAACTTCAGGGTGTTAAGATTAATTCCGTTTCACGTTGGGCAACATCACAGCACCCCATGAGTGACTGTTTTCCTATAACAGCAAACCCACAAGTATTTTATTCCTTACATAATAAACTGAAAGACCTCATACAAACAATTCCCAAATGTAAACAAAAAACAAAACAAAATTAAAAACACACACACACACAAATTAAATAAATAACCCCTAATTAAATAAACATTAATAAGAGATTATTAAGAGCTTATAGCGAAATAGTTCTATCTTTGTTTCAGCTCTGTTTCTTTTAGTGTACAGTGTACATTGTTTGCTGTTTGACATTTGGATGTTTCTGAAATTAATAGAGGTTTGTTATGAAAGTCTTGGATACACCACACATTTAAAATCCTTCAGACTAAGCACTGTATATGTTGTGTATGAGGCTTTATTTTTTACTTATTCAAACCAAGCTGATACAATAAAAGTGTCTTTTTCCATTATTAGGAGAGCAAAAGAAATATAGACGTCTAGCAAAACTGGTTCAAAGCATTGCCATTTGCAGCTCTTTACCTCATCTGCGTGGTTGTTTCCAAAATTCTTTAAAATGAGCAAAATTCTAAATTAGCTCTTCAAAATTATTTTGTATACTTACTTATGTTCTGTCACAACTCAGTATACATTCTTCCCCATTTCAGGAGGTCCACTGCAGCTGTCAGTGTCTGTCTGCTTTTTCATTCATGTAATATTTACTTTTGCACTTTCTTTGGCACCACTTTGACTCTTGATAGGCTCAGATCTAACCAACATGCAACAGTAGTTGGCACTATATGAAACTGAAACTCAATGAAAGATGAGAATTAGTTGATACCTTTTACAAAAATTCCAACCACTGACGCTGATTGTAGTAAAAATACACAGCTGAGCCAAACATAATCAATGTATCCTTCCTAACCCCAAAAAACAAACTTACATTCTGCCACGTTGTATCAGCACTTATTTATAATTACTCAGTAGATCATGAGCCTTTAAGTCTAATACAATATACCAAACCTGGTTTATTATTTACATGCAAAGCAAGTTGTGTAAACTAATGACAAGAATATAAACTGTCTTACATCATTTAGTTGGCATTAATGACACATTAGCGTTAGCTTTGTAGTGAACATGATGCTGAAGTGTGTAGATTGGTGGGGTCACAAGCTTCACTGTGATGTTATCACAGGATTTGGCATTTCACCGGCGACTGGGTGTTTGCTCATCAAGAAACAGTGAGTAATTATAGCTAATGAACTCCTGTGCTATCTCACAGGACCAGTGTATAATTAATGTGAGCTGAATCTTAATAAGGTGTTGGCTAAAGAGGAAAGGTCAGGGCCAAACACTGTGAGGAGGTCAGACCTCATAAAGCCCTCTAACAGGACCCTGATCACATGGCTGCTGGGAATGTGAGATTATTAGTAAAATGTAAACAATTAAGCCTAATTTTTGAGCTATATTAGGTGGAACTAGCTCGTTTAGCTTTGCAGACGGTTTTTCATAGTGTTTACGAAGTCATTTTCCAGCGCAGATGGCAGTCAGACGGTGATTCACTATTAATGGGAGATTACGAGAGTTGGCTGTCGGTGATAGAGTGCAGAGTGCAACTCAGCTAATATCAGTTCAGCTCTCTACCTCTAGCTGAGTGTATTCCAGCCAGAGATCATTACAGCATGTGTGTATATGTGTGTGTGTGTGTGTGAGAGAGAGAGAGAGAGAGAGTGAGAGAGAGAGAGAGAGAGAGAGAGAGAGAGAGAGAGAGAGAGAGACTTACTTGTGCTGTGGAGGTTTGTGATTGGATGTAGCTGGCCATTTGGAGGGCATGACACTAGTCCAACCTCCAAACCTGACAGAGAGATTTAGTACATAGGGTTTTATGCAATTACAGTTGCAAAACTTATAATAATACTAATATTTATACTAATATATACAGTGTACAGTTGCAATCAAAATTATTCAACCCCCATTGCAAATCAGGTGTATTGTCAATATTTACAGACTTTCAGCTGTTTGCAATAAACAAATCAAACAAAAGTGATTGAAATAGTTCAACACAACGAATGCTTCAAGTGGTTTCCCCAAATTCAACTGAAAAGGCAACTTATATATAATGATTTCTCCAATTTCAAAATTATTCAACCCCTTCATGGCAAGCATCTTTAGTACTTAGTAGAGCACCCTTTTGCTGTTATGACCTGCTGCAAACGAGATGCATAGCCAGACACCAGCTTCTGGCAGCGTTCCTGAGGAATTTTATCCCATTCCTCATGAGCAATGGCCTCCAGTTCAGTAATATTCTTGGGTTTGCTTGCTGCAACCATCTTCTTCAAATCCCACCAGAGATGTTCTATGGGGTTCAAGTAGGTGACTGTGATGGCCCTGTAGAATCTTCCAGGACTTCTTATGCAACCAAGCTTTGGTGGAATTTGAGGTATGCTTGGGATCATTGTCCTGTTGGAAGGTCCAATGATGCCCAAGCTTCAGCTTCCTCACAGACGGCATGATGTTTTCTCCTAGGATTTCCTGATGCTTCCATTAATCCAGCTTGCCTTCCACACGCTGCAGGTTTCCAGTGCCAGAGGATGCAAAGCAGCCCCAGAGCATCACTGAGCCACCACCATGCATGACTGTGGACAGGGTGTTGTTCATTCTTCCTCCAGACATACCGCTGACCCATTGTGCAGAAAAGTTCCAGTTTTGTTTCATCGCTCCACAGAACAGAATCCTTCTGTGACTTATTTTTATGATTTTGAGCCAACTTTTCTTGTGTTTTTGGGTCAGTAGTGGTGTACGTCTTGGAATTCTGGCATGGAAACCTTCTGCGTTTAGTCCATGCCTTACTGTGCTCACTGGATCCTCAGTGCCTGTTGCCACCAAGTCTTGCTGCAGGTCTTCTGCAGTCACTGGAGGGTTTTTCACAACCTGCCTTCTCAAAAATCTGGTTGCAGTCGTTGATAGCTTCCTTTTTCTACCCCTTCCAGGTATTTAATACATTTTCTGCCCCTAGCCAGTTCAGGTATTCATTTGTTCCAGCTCAAACATACCTGGTACAACTAATGAAGCCCTTGATTAGTCACATCAAGTGTGCTTGAGACAACACCTGTTTTGCATATTTGTGTTGTTGTGAGGGATTCTATTCAGGGGGTTGAATAATTTTGAAACTGGATAAATCATTATAAGTTGCATTTTAAGTTGAATTTGGGGAAACCACTTGAAGCATTCATTGTGTTGAACTACTTCAATCACTTTTGTTTGATTTGTTGATTTGTTCATTACAAACAGCTGAAAATCCGTCAATTTTGACAATAAACCTGATTTGGGGGTTGAATAATTTTGATTGCAACCAACATTTTATATATATATATATATATATATATATATATATATATATATATGGAGAGGGAAAGAGGCTCGCAAGGAGGCTCATCATGTTTGAGAAATGTGAGATACTTCTTCCTCACTTTCATTCTGTTTGATTATTTCTGTTTCCGTTTGTTCTTAATGCAGAATGTAAAGAGAGAGAGAGAGAGAGAGAGAGAGAGAGAGAGAGAGAGAGATATTTACAGTACTTAGAAGCGTGCAGGTGAAATATCCTGACTCATCTCTCATAGTCACACACATTAATCACAAGCTGAGATCAAAATGGAAATGTATTGACTCACTCACGGTCACACACATCACACACTTTAACACATGCTGAGATTGACACTGAAATGTCCTGACTCATTACACACACACACACACACACACACACACACACACACACACACACACACACTTATTTTGATCCCTTTTCTTCCCACACGCTGTGAGTTCATCTGACCCACTTTGGTTTCCACACTACTCATTTACTCTATTGTTTTCTTATAAGTCCCCAGCCTCTTTTATTGGTTTTGTCAGTTCCTTTTTTCACCTGTTCCATTTTAATTAGACTGGTTCCTAGTCTGTGTTTTTTAAGACAGGCCCTTGCATGTCTACCTGGTTTATGGGTGTGCGTTACCCATAATAATAAACACATTTTGAATACTCACATGCATCCTGGACTCAAACTGAGTATGCCAAGAGAATGGATCAGGTAACTTGCAAAGGCCTGGTCTCACTATACATTTGCAAGCTCCTCCTCCTCTTCTTCTTCTTCCACTTCTTCTTCTTCTTCTTCTATTGGTAAAATGATGAGCTGAGTTTTTTTTCCGCTGTTGCTCAAAAAGCTTTTTTAGAAGACACTTTTCAAAACAAAAAAAAGGCTTCCTGCATGTTTGGAAGATGCTATACATCTTTTTTTGTTTTTGTTTTTTTTGTTTAGGTTTCTGCTCAGTGGATGGTTGGAGGAGGATACCCCACTTATCTGCACCATAGATACAATGTGGATGGCCTTGGAGGAGCTGCGTTTACCCTGGTCTGAGGCAAGTAGAACTTTTCTGTTTTAGTGTTTCTACTGCCCACTGGACGTTGATCAGTCAAGAGCCAACTACATCCTTGGAGAAGATCCTGACCCATGTGGGTCTCTGACCTGCATACCTGCTACATCAACCAGTCACAATATACAGTTTTGCTGACCTGCTGCCTGTTTAGCCAACCCAATTGATTTGTGTTACCAAGGGGTTGTCTGAGTCCTCAGCCATTTAGCTAATGTGTACCCTTTCTATGGGCATCAACATCCAGGCCTTCATATGGATATCACAGCCTCCTCCAGCAGAGTCTGTGAATGAAGATTCCCATAGTTCGAAAGATTAGATAAGATGCTAATGACTTGCAGCTCTTGATGGATGAACTCTAAGGTGCGTGCAAGCAGGAACAGTATCAGAATCTTCATAATTGATGCCAATTCCATTGTAATTGGTAACCATCATTACTGAAGCCCACTCCAGGGTGATCAGTAGCCTTCATTACTGATGCACACTACAGGGTGAGCAGTAACTGTCATAACTGATGCAAACTCCAGGATGATCTGCAACCGTCATTACTGATGTAAACTCCAGGGGTGATCAGTAACTGTCAATAGTGACACACACTATAGGGTGGTCAGTAACTGTCATAGTGACCCACACTACAGGGTGATCAGTAACCACCATTACCATCATTAAAAATGCACACTCCAGGGCGATCAGCCTGCTAGAAAAGGGTTTCAGTAGTAGTGAATATAAACAGACTCCCAAACTCTCTCTCTCTCTCTCTCTCTCTCTCTCTCTCACACACACAAACACACACACACATTAGTTATAGGCATAAGCATGCATTCTCTGCTTGGTGAAGTGTGTATTGCTCAAAGGGCTGTTTGTTCTCTGAAGTGCTTGATTATTTTTCCATTAGAGAGAAAAATGAAAAGGAAAAAGATCATTCATTTTCAAACACTGTTCCAGAAAGTGTGCGTGCGTATGTGTGTGTGTGTGTGTGTGTTTAGCAGAAAAAAGCAAGGACATGATGAAAGTGGTTCCAGTTTATAAATGGCATGTGAGGGACAGAGAGAGAGAGAGAGAGAGAGAGAGAGAGAGAGAGAGATGATCATGATGATGATAGGTGATGCCCCCCCCCCCCACACACACATACAAGCTATCAATAATTAATTGGCCAACACATAAGCACACTGAAAAAGTTTCTACATATTTCCTTCCATCAGGCTCATCTCACATAGAGTATCTATCCCTCAATCTCTCTCTCTCTCTCTCTTTCCCTCAATATGCTGTATGTCCTGTCCTTTACATCTTTTGTCCTTCTCTCCAGCCATGAGCATACCTTTGTTTTGAGAAGTGCCTGGGACAAAAATTATGATGCATGGAAGCCAGGTCTACACAACAAAAAAATACACAGGAAGCATTTCGGAAGTGTTTTGGCTTATGTATACGCAAGAGCGAGTTGTTCCTAAACTTTGTTGACTTTATTTAAAATTTCCAATAAAAATTAAAATGGTCTAGCATATAAAATAACCTGAATTTTGCTCACCATGACACATTACAGTGTGGAACACCAGCATCTTACTGTGTCTGTGTGTCAGTGTGTAGCATGATAAGGTTGGCAGCAGGGGAAGGCTAATCCTTGCTACGCTTATTAAGCCCCATCACCCTGAACACACACAGTCTCCTTGGATTTCTTGTATGTCGTTTGGCTGGAATTTCAACTCATATAGGTGTATTAGCATACTATATTGTATAGTAGAATGTGATTTCAAATGCACCCCAATACTTAGTTGCTGATATTGTCATCCCATCAGGTTTACATACGTTTTATGAGAATAAAAGTGTCATAGTTTTTCAACTAATAAAGCTAAATGAAACATACAAGAAGTAGAAGTACAGAAAAAACATGAAACACACACACGCCATAAGCCACTAGCTGGTTAGCCACTAGCATGCTAACTAAAACAGAGCAGCAATGAAAACTCACAGATGTGTAGAAAAAATACACAAAAAAATAATAACACACCATCTATAATAAAATGGGTAGCACACTGACTGAACTCTCTCTGACTCATAGCAACTCACGGCAACTATTTTCCCCAAAGACTCAGAAATAATTTTTTAACAACAATGACAACAACAAAACGACCTATGTACTGTAACTTCAGTAAACACATGACATGTTCATGAAATTATTTTTGCTTTTCTTTACAGCACCAATAACATAAAACATTGTACATATTTGGTAATGTGTAAATTCATGAACACCATACACAGTGTTTCAGATGCTCTCATTAGACTCCCATTCACTTCATGAGTTCCCTTGTGAATAATTCCATAACCTCTGTTAACATACTGACAACAAGCGATTTGAAAAAAAAAAAACTTACACTGGACACCACAGATGTTAGGAAACATCAACTGGTATAATTTCTCTCCTTCCTCTCTACAAGTCTTAAAGCTGCTGCCTAAAATCAGTTTTCTCACTTTACCAACTAGAATGATTTCTGGGACATGGGAGTCCAATCATGGGCATCCAATCCTCAAAGGCCATACTGTCAGTCCTGATCCTGATCACAAGACTCATAAGAATCACTTTTCATTCACGTTCTCTTCAGATTCAGGAGTAGTGGCCCAACAGGGTGCTGGATTGCGTTCTACCTGGAGGAATGCTCATATCACGTGACCTCTGATTCATGCAGGCTTTTCACAAGGTCAAAGTCTTTTCATTGTCCCACAAGGCCCAATGCTTTCCTTTTTCATTTTCTGTCTTTACCTGCTCTCTGTGTATGTGTGTATGTGTTGTTTTTTTTTTAACACATGAGTATTTCATATTACTGCTATGGTGATGACAAGTAACTCATCCACTCCTTTCCACGCTCAGCTAGTTTCAGCTCATATCTCAGCAAGTCTGGCAGCATAACATCTGCAACTGAATCCCAGAAAGAACGAGCTGCTATATATCCCTGGAGTTGTATACTCACATCAAATTCTTGTCATCCCCAGAGAACACTCTGAATACACATCTGACCACACATGAAACCTTGACACACTTGTCCCGTTCTCTTTTTCAACATCAGCAGACTACAGTCATTTCTCTCCAAAGAGGCCGCTCAGATCCCTTGTCAGTTTGAGATTGGACTATTACAACTTGCTCCTGGCAGGTCATCCCCTGCGCAGCATCAGACTCCTGCCCCTGTTCCAGAATGCAGCTGTGCACATCCCAAAATATTCCCATTTCACCCCATTGCTGCAGTACATCCACTGGTGTCCTCTATCTGCTGGCAAACCATTTAAAACACAAAGGCTTACATAAATAGTCATAAATCGTTCAGGGTCAAGACACCCTGGTCTATACCACGTTCTCGTCAAGCCACACGTACAACTTGACTTCAATCCATCAGAAAACAAGGTAGATAGGCATCAAGACTCTTCTCTGTATTTGCATTAAGGTGAGGGAATTAATCAGTCTGACAGTCTGAACAACTAACTGGTGGTCTTCAAATTAAGCCTGAAGTCCCATCTCTTCACTAATAATTAGATTTTTTTTGATGAAGTTTACAAATTCCTTCTGTAAGTCATTCTGCATAAGGATGTAAACACACTTGGCTTTGTTTGGTCAAATACAGGTGGCCATCACTAGTGTATTCATCTGTCCATATAACAGCCTTTCTTTCACCTCACACACACTCACATTGACCCGGAACTGATGCAACCTGTCTAAATGTTCTTCTCATACAGACGCTTTCAAAAGTCAGTCAACAGTGTTAGGAAATAAACTTTTTTTTTTATTATTAATCCATGAAATTTTCTCATTGTATTTGTTTCTCTTTTGCTCCTCAGGCATGAAATCAAACTCCTTCTTTTCCTGCCTTACTCTCTCTCTCTCGCACACACACACACACACACACACACACACACACACACACACACAATAATTGGTGTTAATGTCAAGCTACTTTAATGTAATAATAATGAAAGAGCTCTTCTACCTGTAGGGGTAAAGAATGAAGGAAAAAAAACAGAAGACCACTTTCTTCTTTAGAACAAGAGAGAGGGAGAGAAAGAGAGAGGGAGAGAAAGAGAAAGAGACAGAGAGAGAGAGAGAGAGAGAGAGAGAGCTGTGAGAGACACTCTAATCACTATGTAGGATTTACAGCACTAACAGCGCTGCCCTCTTTCTCTGCAGCATAATTACTATTTCACATTTCATTATAAATAAAGCAAATAAAATGCCTGTGTGCACGGTGTTGGGATGGAAAGCAGTTTCAGCTAAAGGATGTAATGGCATTTCAAGGGACATGTTCACCATTAACGGAAAACAAGCCATCGGGGCAAGAATTAGAAAGGACATTATGTCACCTTTCTGATGAATACCACTGTTGTTGTTCGAATATTTATGGAGAAGCATCAGGTTTAAATTTAGGAATGTTTATCGAATTGAAGCTTTAAAGAGAGGAATAGAGAGATGTGTGTGAAGGCAAAAGTAAATGGAAAAAAAAAAAAACAAGCATCAGGACCCTTTTTCGACTTTGTTGATAGATGAAACTTCACTAACATTGACTACGTGTCAAGTAATGGATATAGAGACGGGTGCAAATGGTAAATGCACTGCACTTATATAGCGCTTTTATGCAAAGCGATTTACATTGTGCATCACTCACCAATGGTAGCAGAGCTGCCACATAAGGTGCTAATTTGCCATCGGGAGCAACTTGGGGTTCAGTGTCTTGTCCAAGGACACTTCGGCATACAGAGTCACATGGACCGGGAATCAAACCGCCAACCCTACAATTAGTGGACAACCCGCTCTACCACCTGAGCCACAACCACCTAAATGCAGTTAAGAGCTTTTATTAAGAGAGGCAAGCAGACAAATTCAAATCTTAAAGCAAAAACATGGTCAAAAACAGTTCAGGTAAATGGCAAACAGGATAAACGAGGTGAAATGAGAATCACTAAACAGGAGGCTGAAAACAGGATCAAAAACCGTGACATGAGAACAATAAACACGGCTTGGTAACGCACTGGGACTAAAACACAGAAACAATACTTTGCCAAAAACAAAGACACACGAGGGGTTTGAATTCTAAAGACACATTAGAAGACAACCAATAACATAACGGGGTGGAGACAGGACAGAAACCAAAACAAAAACACACGTGTAACAGAAAACAAAGTCAATGTTAAAACCTGGGAGTGCACGCTGTTGCGCTTCAGGCTGCTGAGCGCACCGCTCGCTCCGGCGCTCTGGGAAATCTGTGATACATCCCCCTACCAAGGGCACTTCAGGAGAACACTCTCCCCCACCTGGTGGTCCTGGCCCTCTGGGAAAAATGTCCACACAGCCCCTCAGGTCCCAAGGCAGGCATTGTTCATGAAATAACTGGTTCCCCAAGGCCGAGGAGCAGACACGTCGGGGTTGTGTTGGGGGAACAAGGCTTGGGAGGTTGCATCATCAGCCTCAGGTGTAAGCTGAACTGGGTAGGCCGGGTCATCGGCCTCAGGCGTGAGCCGAGCACGGTGGGCCTTGTAATCAGCCTCAGGCATGAGCAGAGCATGGTGGGCCTTGTCATCGGCCTCAGGCGTGAACAGAGCATGGTGGGCGTTGTCATCGGCCTCAGGCGTGAGCAGAGCACGGTGGGCTGTGTCATGGGCCTCACGCGTGACCAGAGCATGGTGGGCCATGCCATCGGCCTCAGGTGTGAGCAGAGCACAGTGGGCCATGTCGTCAACCTCTGACTGGAATATGGCTAGGTGGCCCATCTTGTCAGCCTCAGGCAGGAACAGGACTTGGTAGGCTGTCTCGTCGGCACATCAACTTATAAGTGGAATTGAACCTGGCAGGTCATCAACCTCTAACTGGAACTGAATCTGGGAGGTTGCCTCGTTGACCTCTATCAGTATCATGGCTGGTTAGACCACTTCATCTGTCTCATACTGGGGCTCAGGAGATGAGTTCACTACGTTGACCTCCGGCTGAAGCTCTGCAGGGGAGACCCCATCATGGGTCTCATACTGAGATTCAGGAGATGAGGTTGCCACATTGACCTCTGGCTGGAGCTCTGCAAGAGAAACCACCTTGTGGGTCTCAGGCTGGAGCTCTGGAGATGAGGTTGCCACTTTGACCTCCGGCTGGAGCTCTGCAGGGGAGACCACCTTGTGGATCTCAAACTGGAGCTCTGAAGTTGAGGTTGCCACATTGACTGCAGGCTTGAGCTTTGCAGTGGAGCCTGCCCTATTGATCGGCCTCGGTCTGGAGCTGGGCTGTGGAGGCCACCCTGTCGGCTCTGGTGAACAGCCTCGTGGGTTTGGCCATCAGGCTTAAAGGGTAAAGCATAAACAGCTGAGACACATTAGGAGACAACCAGTAACATAACAGGGGCAGATACAGGACAGGAACCAAAACAAAAACACGTGTAACAGAAAACAGTAAATTTCAAAATCCTGAAAGTGCGTGCTGTCGCGCTTCGGGCTGCTGAGTGTGTTGCTCGCTCTGGCGCTCAGCACTTGGGGAAATCTCTGACACTACATTTACATGTCCATCAATATTCTGATATTTATCAGAATTTGGCAATATTCTAATTAGTACTGAGTCATGTAAATGCCTCAATCCAATTGCCCGATTCAGAATAAGACAATATTCTGATTCCCCAAATTCTGATTCCCTGGAATATGCCTGTTTTAACTGGAAATGTGTTGCATGTAAACACCTTATTCAGAAAATCCACTGAAAGGAAATATATGCGCATGCTCAGTCCGCAAGGAATTGTGGGTGCTAACAGATGCCTAGCTGTAGGCTAGGTATTTAGGAATGTTAACTCAGGCATACTTACAACAACCATGTATACAGGAATATACCAATGCCTATACGCATATAAACATCATATTCGGAATATGGCTGCAACTTGAATATAGACCATAAATGGAATTTGATGTGCATGTAAACATAGTAATTGACAATTATTGTACTTAATAACCTGTACTTATTTTATCATCATTCTTGTTTTCAGTTAAGGCTAAAATGCCCCATTTAGTGGAAATCCCCCCCTCCACATCATGAAACAATTGTTTATTGTTTTGCATGCATTACGTAAACAGTATAAGGCTAGCGGTTCATTAATTAGCCAATGTCACAAGCCTATATTAGTAGAGTTATTTGATGATACTGTATGTTCAGTAAAATTTTTGGAAATTGATCTGTTTGAGCAGAGAGTTGCACTCACTAAAGGACTAATGCTGTGTCCAAAGGACTAATGTTGACAAAATCTTGGAATTTCAAAGCTCCACCTACAGTAGGAAAAAAAAAACAAAGAAAACATTTTTTTTTTTTTTATGGAGAAACATTTAATTTCTTTATTTTTGATGACATTTTTGCTGTACAGCATTTCTTTGCATGTGCCTAAGACTTTTGCGAAGTAACGACTGTATATCATATATACTAATATTTACTTTAGATCAAGACATACAGACATATTTACTTGTTAAATCAATAACACTGACTATACAGTTTGCTGTTTTGAGGAGGAAAATCTACATCATACTCATGTACATACTCAGTTTTCTGGCTAGCTTCTTGCTAACCAAAAGATGAACATACAGCAGAGGTGTCCATGTTTTTTTCCCCCACTATGTATCTCGAGCACACGGAAGTTGAAAATGTTCCACCTACCCACTTCCAAGGTAATTAGGCATAAAGCACTGCTGCATAGCTCTCTTTTTAAGTAGATACAAAGCAAAAGCTAAATCTCACTGGCACCACTATCAGCACATAGTCAAAAGGGATTGTGGGAAATGTAGTAAAACATTAACCAAAGTTGAAATTAACCAACACGTCAATGGGAAATGTTTAAACTAAAAGGTCAATTCAGAATTTCATTCCCAAATAACCCTATGATTGATGATTATTATAAGTTATAAAATACTATACTCTGAGTGATATTATGTTGGGATATTAGGGTCATAGAGGGTTGAATGGAAGTGGAGAATATTTAGGGAGGGGTCCAAAGAGGATATGCTGCTAGTGTTCTATACCCAGTTACCATGACAACTTCAAGATGACTGTACCAGATATTGAAGCAATTAGCACAAATCTGTTAATTTGTGCTTTCAATATGCACCTCTGTTGGAGAGAAATTAGCAGGTGTGGACAAAAGAGGCAGACATGCATTTTTAAGGTAACGAAAGCCCCTGTCTGTTATAGATTGAGACCAGTTTCACAAACATGCCCACTTTACTTTAAGTGCCATTTGCAATGCTACATAATGGCCCTTTTAAAAGATAACACAGCATATCACACACTTGCACACACTTTCATCACTGAGCATCGCAGCACATTTCATATAAGGTGTTGGAAATCGATTCCTGATGACTGAAGCAGAACACCTACAGTAAATCGACCTTTATTGTATTCTATCATGTTCCATTTCACTACTATAGCTCAATTTCAGAACTATATCTCCCAGAATGCATCAGGGAAATCAAACGTTTCACATTAACAAACGCTAGAGGTGAAGTGCCTCACTGAGGGGTGATGAAATACCAAACAGTCACAGAAGGAACTTGGAGGTCAGTTTAATAAAACAGGCTGAATGATGTGTGGGTGGACTTTTGGCTAATTAATGGTAAAATGTCTTTAACAAGCTTTAGAGAGGTGGATAGTGATGTGTCTTTGGAGTTAAAGTGGAAGAGAAGTGATAAAGTGTCTCTGGAATTAAAGTGGCTCATTCCTACAGGGATGGAGAGAGAGAGAGAGAAAGAGAGAGAGAGAGAGAGAGAGAGAGAATGAATGTCTCATTACTGCTTGATCTTTGCACTGTGGTTGATCGCCTCCCACCACACACCTTCCCATCAAACCCAACAACAGCACAGAGACACGTACACACTTCTAATCATATACATATTGTGTGTATGACTCAGTTACGCTCCCACATGAGTGTAGATTTTTCTCTCGTAAAAAAATGACAGTCCCTTTTAGCCTTGGTGCTTCATCTAAGCTGTAATTATAGCACATCTGCACTTTTATGCACAGTGGAATATTATAAACATATATCTGAGTATATCTGAAATGAGATTAGATGTCCTTAATTGCTACACAATCACACATTCAGGAACCCCCCCTGCCACACACACACAGCAAGTTAGAACTGATTCTCCATATTACTGAACAACAATTGGCTTTCACTCAGTATGCAACTTGTCATTAGGGTTAGGGTAGGGTTAATATCTGAAGGGACAACTCAAGAGGCAGGTTATCAGAGGCCAAAGAAGATGGAAGCAGATAAGATTAGAAGAAAGAAAGCATTCATGTGTGTGTATTATTAGCTTCATCAGTAAATGCTGATGGAGTAAAAAAGACTTGGAGTCCTGCAGAAGGATCTGGGATGCCCTCATGTCTCTACAGGAGAGAGCCAAATTAGTCACTCCTGATTATCAGCACTGGCAAAGACTCCATCCTCATCTATCATTTGATCTATCAATACTGTTGTTTCATATTCTTCAGTAACCATAACAAGAAGGAGAGGAAAGAGCATCACTTCAGCTTGTTGTAATAGGTGTGTAAAAGGAAGTGATCTTATGAGTGCGATGTAATGAGTTGTTTCTCAGAGCAGGATGACTCAGTTGTGCCTTTACAAGGGTAAAGTGGTGCAATATGCCCTCCCCACCCTCTCACACAGTAAAGCAGGTTTGCACACAAAAAAGTAAGCTTTTACTCAATTCCCAGCTTGTTTGCCAGTTCTGCTTGAGAGGAGGACTGGGCCACACTGGGAATTACTGCTGCAAAACAGCCTTTTGTCTTTCATCAAGTATTTCTGCCTTCTTCTAGTCAGTCTTCCTTTAATTAGGACAGTGAGTGCAGCATCCTGGCAGAGACAAACATCTCCTCCTCCAGTTTTGAATCGACAGAGAAAAGATCTACTCCATTCTGGCCTAAATACACACTGTGGAATTTGATTGTTCTCAAGCTACCATCTTGATTTTAATAGAAATGTACTTTGACAGCTATTGTACTGACATTTTGTCTCAACTGCTCACTAAAATCTGACTGTGCAAGCATCCATGGCTCTAGTGCAACTGACATTTCTTTCACATTACACCAATGTAAGCCTTGGGATTAATGGAAATGACTGGGGATCAGTGGAG
The DNA here is from genome assembly GCF_023375685.1 of Ictalurus furcatus. Taxonomy (NCBI): domain Eukaryota; kingdom Metazoa; phylum Chordata; class Actinopteri; order Siluriformes; family Ictaluridae; genus Ictalurus; species Ictalurus furcatus. The sequence goes on along the minus strand of NC_071268.1, from coordinate 10,184,225 downwards.
AAGAATAGATGCAAATGAATGGAGAAAAGTGGAGATTATTAGAGATTAGTGGATATGAATGCAGATGAATGGAGAGGAGAGGATTAGAGATCAATGGAGATTATTGGAGATGGATGGAGATGACTAAGGGTGAGTAGTGATGAGGAGGTGAATGGAGATGTGTGGTCATGAGTGGATATGAATGTAGGTAAATGGATATGAGTGAAGTTGAATGGAGATGAGAGGAAATTATTGGAGATGAGTGGAGATGAATTGGAGAGGAGATAAGTTAACATGAATGGAGGTGACTAAAGATAAACAGTGATGGAGTGGAGATGAGTGGGTATTACTGGAGATGAGTGGATATTTATAGGAGATGAGTGGAGATTAATGGAGGTAAGTGGACACGAATGGCAGTAAATGAAGATGAGTGGAGATGTTCTGACATAAAAGGAGATTTTGAAATATGGGTGGAGATGAACGGAGATGACTTGGGGTGAGTAGTGATGAGTTGAAGTAAATGGAGATGTGTGATGAGTGGATAGGAATTTAGATGAATGGATATGAATGAAGTTGAATGGGGATGAGAGGAAATTATGGAGATGATTTCAGATGAATGGAGATGAGTGGATATTGGAGATAAGTGGAGATTAATGAAGGTAAGTGGACATGAATGGCAGAAAATAGAAATGAGTGGAGATATGTGGAGATAAAAAGGAGATTATTGAAGATGAATGGAGATTAATTCAAATAAATGAACATGAATGAAGGTGATTTAAAGATGAACAACAATGAGTGGACCTGAATGGAGATAAGTGGAGATCAATGCTTGAGTAGTAATAGGACGGCTCAGGAGAGTTCCCAGTGGGTCGGTCATATTTCATACATTATTCCATGATTAATGTGAGCTAACAACATTACAAGTAGCTGTCCACAGCCAGGCTTTGCATATAAATGCACAAACACCCTCGAAAACTGTAAACCAAGATTATATTAATACTAATTCAGTTGAGTAAACTGATGGCCTCCTTCCTAAGTGCTAGAGTTTTGATTTGCCTTGAATTGCAATTAGATAGCTAATGAGTCTCATAGGCTAGAGTCAATAGAGATGATCAAATCTGGCACCTGCAGTCGTTTTACATCAGGTGGAAACATAACAGAGACCAGTGAGAAAGATACATAAGGCAAGAATGTAAAAAGTTAAGGTAAAATATGACATACAATGGTCAAGTAAACAACAAATCAGACTATATACTGGACAGCCTGAAACACTAGAACTGAGGAACCTAGCTAACATGTCATATTAACTGTCATAAATATGTCCCAGTTCAGAAACTATCTTTCTTGTATTTAAAATAATGTTAGTAGCTGACCAACTTGGGTGTTACATTATAATAAATATGTGAGAATAACACAGGCTTTAGCAAAAAAGAACCATAAATAGAACACAGGGTTTAGTAAGCGAACAGGTCACTAATCTCTGCTAAGTTCATTTAGCTAAAAGCAAAATGACATCTATTGGTAGTTTTCAAAAATAAGATATGCACAGAAAATGTGTCTGAATCACCCTTTTGAACTCTTCTGCATTTGGAATGGGCCAGCCTGAACCATGAACCAGTCCCACTCCATGAAGAGATGAATGAACGGAGAGGAAAGAAGAGAAAACTAGCAGAGTTGCCACCCAATAGATGGGACTGTATTATTATACTAATAAATCCCATGCACTTTTCAAATATTTCTCTAAAAATGCAGAGGTTAATGTTGTGCTTTTAGTGAAGATGTTTTGCACCAAAGTAATGAGATAAGAATGGTAACTGAATCTTTATTTGCATATTTTTATGACATTCTGCTGAAATCCGAAGGAGCATGACCATTCACATTTGTTTCCTTGTTTCCTTAGGAAATGGAAATAGTTGCTGTATTTCATTTAGTTTAAGTTTTGAACTGGCAGCAGTGTCTATAATGTTATTCTTAATGGCTTTTCTGAGCCATTGGTTAATTCTGTTCCAAGAGAGCTGGAAGTGACATTTCCACCTCCAGCAGAAGTCACATGATTCCGCTCTGAGGTGCAGTACACTTACACTTTAATCCATTATTGGTTTTTTTTTTGTTGTTTTTTTTTTTAATGCTAGGAAGCTGAACATAATAAGTCTGTAATAATTTGGTTGACTGATTCTGTGCTTCACAGACTCTGTTTGAAAGACCGTGCTTGACCTTTTTGCTTTTTGGCAGGTTATTTCTTTGTGTTTAAGTTATATTAAATGTCATTATAAATGCTTGGCTGATGGTGTACTCCATCACCAACTTGACCCTGTGTTGCACACAAGCTCTGGCTAGATTAATGTACAATTTACTTGTTTCTACATTACCAGGAGAAGAAGCAGGTTGAGCCAAATACTGTAGAACATGCTATTAAGGTTCTTAGATCACTTCCATGTCCTTCCATATTTGACAAATGTGTTTTGACCCTCTTGGTCTTCCGTTGTCTGGTATTTAGCCCATAGTTCATATCGTTCTTTACTGTAACGGGTAACTACTAATATACGAATGGCAGTGACAATAAGTGAATACTCGGTTGGACAAAGAGTATTTAAACTAGGAAATGAGACTTAAATCTTATGTTATGGCCTTTAGAGTCACCAGACGTCAACCCAATTGGGAGATTTTGGAGTGATGTGTTAGCACTCTCGTCATCAATACACCAAATGAGGGAAAATCTTTTGGATGAACAGTACAGTTCCAGAGACTTGTCGAATCCACATCAAGATGCTGTTTTGGTGGCTCTTGGTGGCCACAGTGGCACCTTACTCTATGTTGGTGCATGGCTGTGTCTCAGGAATGTTTATAGACAGTGGTTATGTTGTGAAGGTGACTCAATATGTCTATTTCTTATCTGATTATTTTATGTCAAATTTTTGTGCAAACACCGATCACTTCAGACTTCTCTCTTCCCTTTTGGGTTTGAAATAGGAGAAGGGATATGCCAGCCACTGTGTCCAGACAATGGCCAGTGTCGTGAAATTAGCAACTTTGTTGCTAGATTTAGTGAATTTATTTTAAAAGAAAGAGAGAGAGAGAGAGATAAATTACAAATAAGCAACTTTTTGAGCAGATGTTAGTGATTGTCCTGCACTTGACACAGTTCTCCATTTCACATCATAGCTGCTGGTTATACAAGCTGAGAGAGCAGGTTCAACTCACCACATCATCTGGATGTTACTTTGACACATACCACCTACCTAAACACTGTTGCAGACCATATATACCCCTTCATGGCCACGGTATTCCCTAAAGGCAGCTACCTCTTGGATAATGCGCCCTGCCATACTGCAAAAATTGTTCAGGAATGGTTTGAGGAACATGACAAAGAGTTCAAGATGTTAACTTGGCCTCCAAATTCCCAGATCACAATCTGCTTTAGCATCTGTGGAATGTGCTGGACAAACAAATTCGCTCCATGGAGGCCCCACCTCACAACTTACAGGACTTAAATGATTTATGGCTAATGTCCTGGTGCCAATTCTTATAGCACAATCAACAATGCTATAAGAATCTACCTAACAAAGCCAAAGGGGAAGGAAGAGTATGGTTCACAAAAAAACAGACCAACCAGAAATGAGGTAATGAGCATTATGCCAATAAGGCCAAACTCAAATAGCCATGTAGTGATGATATCATGGCACAGGACTGAAGTGCAATGGACTAGGTCTCTGGAAAACTCTGGTAGAAACGAGTTTGGAATTTGCACTGAGGATTTGGCATGGTATTTTACATGTTTCACAATTGAGAAGGAAATGAATCGCTGTCTCGACATTACCTGTGGTGCAGTGAACACACAGTCTCTCCTCTCTGGATAGCCAACTGATTCACTGCCTGCCTTTTTCAAAGGCGAGATCGTGGGCACTGAGCCTGGACCGGCTCATTATCTGTCTCAGCTTTGTACCTCTGACAGTTAAGAGATACTCAGCCAATGCATACTCCCTGTTTAAAGCCTGATAACACTGTTCTGACTTGTAGTTTCACATTGACAGTGTTCCAGATATTTGGCTTATACGTTATTCTGTGTTGTTTGGTGTTTATATTGATGAGGGTCTGGCCAAAAATCAGTAATAAAAAAAATTGAATGTAAATTGTAAAGCCAATTATTCTTTTTTCATTTTTCTTTATCTTATAATAATAATAATAATAATAATAATAATAATAATAATAATAATAATAATAATAATAATAACAACATCAACAACAACCATTCATATCTCACATTTCTAGCTTGTTGTTATTGTGCTTTTTGTTGTTTATTAAGGTTTTGCCTCTCTGTCTCTCTCAGTCAGTCTGTCTTTCTCGGCAGTAAGGAGGTCAAGTTCCCTAATCATGCCAGTTGAGAGGCACTTAATGTGCTATTGGGGTGTCTGGTCCCCAGGGTTAACAGTGTACCCACTCAGTACAGAGAGTCCCAATTACTGCTGGAGTGGGGCCCCGGTCACCATGACAACACAGCTAAAATGTGCAGAAGTGCTTGTAGAATGGGGAAATGACGTAACTGGGCTGAGTGACAAAATGCTGAGTTGATCAGCAGTGACAATCTGAAAGGGTACTCCAGGAAACCTCAATCTCCACAAAAAATGTTGGTATAGTCCTCCCATTCCTCCTGGAGTGATGTCACTCCTTTTTTATTAGAATTCTTTATTCTTTACACAGCCTGGGAAAACTCTTCACACAGTGACATTTTGATACTTCCTACCATATCTCACTCACTATCTCATTCTTTAGTAACCAGTTTATCCTGGTCAGGATTGCAGTGGATCTGGAGCCTACACTGGGCGTGAGGAAGGAATACACTATTGATGGGATGCCATTTTCTACTATATATAGTTCTTAAAATTACAGGATTTACAGAACGGAAAGATTTCTCTCTTTTGCACATATCTATGAAGTGAAGTTCTAGTATTTTAACACGTGCATTTAAACACGAGCCTCATCACTGACTCTTCACTCGATTGATCTCTGTTCATGTTAACATTGATGTGGAAATATTTCCGATTCATTCAGTCAGTTCTGTTCTTTTGGCTAAATTTCTTGTTTTAAAATGCCTTTTATTAGGTCATATAACATTTTAAAACTGCTGTCATCTGTACAGAGTGTGTAAGCAAGAACTTGATCAAATTGTGAGCTAGCAAGGTTGTGGACATCTTTAGGCAGATTGACTGTTTATATTCAAATAAAACTAACATTTAAATTAAAATAACATTTTTGGTCAATTTATTTGACCAATTTATTTTTGGTCATTTTAGTTTTCCAGAACTAACCATAACAAAAATTTGACTGGCTTTCCGAGACCATTCCATCACAACCATTTGAAGGCTGTGAAGTTTGAAGAAAATGATTTGTGTGTGTGATATTTAAATATCTATCAGTTTCCTAGGAATGATTCTCAAAGGACTAAAATTATGCTTCAATCTTAATAATGTGGAATGTAAATAATAATAATAAAAAAGCAATTTTGCTTTTTGATAAAATAAAACAAAATTAAACAAAGTTCTTGGTACTTTTTGACTCCCGTGTTAGGGACGTCTACTAGAGTTCTACTTTTGGATCATTGCTGAAGACTGAATTTTTAAATGGATATGATTGCTTGAGTGGAGGATATAATTGTCTGAAACATTAAATAATTACTTTTTTGTTCTTGGGTAGCTCTCTTGTTTGTAGGAGTTATGGATTCTTTGCTTTATGTACACACTCTGTGATTTTAATGTGTGAATTGTATTCTGAATTCTCTGCCAGTGCTCAAGTCTGTGTTTTGTTTGAGGCTCGAAAATCTTACACCATGTGGTGAATATAAAAAAATAAATAAATGAAGTGTGTGTGTGTAATACATCCAGAGTGATTCGCCATCATCAGTCACCGTACTGTCTAAAATGATTTCATTTGCATTTAATTTGACATGTAATAAATAAAACAATTAAAACAATTAAAGTGACCACTCACCTTATCAAAGATTAGAAATTTATGATGAAAAATGAGTGATCACTTTAATCATAAGAATCATCCATGTCAGTTTCTTGAATCTCATATCCTGAGATATATGCAGTCATGGCATTTGACTAACTGGAGCTACATCATCGCTCTTTGCTACTGATCACTGTCTGTCTCTTACGATGCTGATTAATTCAGTGAGATTTCTTCTATTGGCTAAATTTCCATAAAAAAAAAAAATTGAAGTCAAATACTACAAGTTGTTTGCTGTCATCTGTATAGTGTATCCACATAATTTGTCAGTTGATCTTTATAATATTTACAAACGGAATTGATTAGGCTTATGTTCTTTTTGCTATTACATATAACCAACAACTTGATCAAAGTATAAGAGAGTAAAAGTACTGCAAGGATGTTTTTTTTTTTTTTTTTTTTTTTACTTTCTTTTCCTCAAACACCTGATTTATGAGTTATAATGTCACTTTACCAGCATTACTAATCATGCATGTAAGAAAAAAAGGTCTTTATTATCAGTGTTGGGTAAGTTAGGGTTAGGATAATCCACTACATACAGTAGTACTAATTACTACTTTAAAATTGTAATATGATTACATTACTGATTACTGCATGTAAAAAGTAATCAGATTACTAATTACTTTACTTTCAAGTTACTTTCAAAACCAATCAAACCCACACAAATACACTACAAAAAAAGTTGTATTTATCAGAAAACTTGCCTCGGTGTTGTCACTGTTTGTAGGACTACCAGACCAATAAAATATAAAACTTTTCTAACTAAGCTAGTTTGGTGTCGCTAGCCAAGGGGAGGAACAACCAAGCTATGGGTTTAGCTGCTACACAGCCATGCAAAGTACATTATCTTTGCTATTATCTATGTTACTGTTTTAGCGTATGTCCATTTTTCCTCACACTGACTGTGTAAGATAGCGTTTGGCAGAATTGAGAGACTGTCAGCCAATAAGACACGAGTGTTTCCACGTATTTTCCTGTAAACCCTGTCCGATTGGGCTCACCTCCGTTCATTGAAGATATAAAATTACAACACTGACATCTTCTTTTACTGACATTCAGTTCTGTAGTGACAAACCACTCCAAGTGGAGAATTATTCTGGGCTAAAGAAAAAAAATTCTCGGGGCTAGAACCCCCAATGCAAAGGCCATGTTACGCCTCTGGCATCAGTGCAAAACATGATTTATTTTAAAAATTCATTTTACTTAATATTGTTTTCTTAACAGTACATTTATAATGCAAGTAACATAATATTATTGACATCAGTAAATGTAATCAAATTACATACATTTAAAATATAATGAGTTGCATTACTGCGTTATCAGAAAAAGTAATTAGAATACAGTAACGCATTACTAACGTATTGTAACGTGTTATACCCAACTCTTTATTATCATTCAATCATGAAGCGTCAAAATAAAATAAATTTGAAAACAAGAACAACAACAACAAAAAGATACACTCACTTTCAGAAACCACCTTAATCTGGTCAGGGTCTTTGGACCCTTGGAGTATCCTCAGAAGTCTATGGTACCATGCACATGGTCATTCACACCTATAGGCACTTTATCTTAGCCAATCCACCTACTGGCATTTAATTGTTAGCTGTGAGGAAACCAGAGAACCAGGAGGAAACTTGCACAGAAACTCCATACAGATATTAACCCAAGCTCATGATCAAACCAGGGACCCTGGAGCTGTGAGGCGGTGATGCTACTGAAAACATGATATGAGTAAGAGATAGTACATAACAAAATGTCCTAATACAGAAAATAATGGATACGTCCTAGGCAAAGAACACCGAAACACATTTTAATTAAAACATTTCCATTTTTTTTTAGCATATAAACAATGCTTTTCTGCATAATGTTCCTACTAAAATAACAATACAGACCTGCCCTAAAACATTATTTATGTTCATTACACTATGGCCATGTTATAAAACATCACATCATCAAATTCCTTATAAAACCTATTTCACAATTGTTCTGTATACTCTCTCACCTCATTGTGCCAAGGAGCAGAAACATGGGGAAAAAAGTTATTGTGAGGCAGCTTTAATAAAACTTTCAGTCACATCTGAATCCAATGAAAAACTGTCTCTTGATTTGGAGAAAATACAGTAGATATAACTATAATTATTACAAGGAATATTTTGTCATAATGGGTCTAAATGATCAAAACATTTAAATTATCTTATAATTAGACACACATGCATACACACACACACACACACAGTAAATTGCCTTCAGCCTTGCAAAATAAGAGATAATTGTTAAAAAACAACGATGAAACACTTTTACATCATAAAACCAAAATGCAACACTAGCATATTTCTCTCTCTCTCTCTCTCTATGTATCACTCTATGGTGTGTGTTTGTATGTGTGTTGCTGAGTCAGCATTAAGCAGCAGATAACAGTGCAGAAGCTGCCGAGTGAGGATGTGAACTGTACCCTCTCATTATACCTCACAATATGCTCCAGTTGTAGGTCACCTGGCAACACACACACACACACACACACACACACACACACACACACACACAGACACACACACAGACACACACACACACACAGACACACACACACACACACACACACACACACACACACACACACACACACACACACACACACACACACACACACACACACACACACACACACACACACACACACACACACACACACACACACACCTACTTGGGTGGCTGTGGATCAGGTGGTAGAGCGAGTTGTCCACTAATCGTAGGGTTGGCGGTTCAATTCCCGGCCCACATGACTCTACATGCCGAAGTGTCCTTGGGCAAGACACTAAACACCAAGTTGCTCCCGATGGCAAGTTAACACCTTGCATGGCAGCTCTGCTACCATTGGTGTGTGTGTGTGTGTGTGTGTGTGAATGGGTGAATGAGACACAGTGAAAGCGCTTTGGATAAAAGCGCTATATAAGTGCGCCATTTACCTTTCGGATTTTTAAATAAAACATACATTTTTCTTGATGTTGTTGTTGTTGTTTTCTTCAAAAGTACGCACAAAGTCAAAACTGTCAGATATCCGGGCCAGGATTAAGTGGTCAAAGAAACGAATGAATTCATTATTTTGACAGTATAATGAATAGGCCAGCATGACACATCTTGAACCAGGCTGTAGCCTTAGCGAATGATCACTGAAAACGACAGTTCACTGCTTATTACTTTGAGAAATGCAGAAAATTAGGAAACAGAAACTCACCGCCGATGTTACTGGATTGCAGGATAAAATAAGCTTTTCTGTTACTGTATTGTTCTCCCTTCACTGATCACTTCTGTAATATGTGCTTAATATTTCCAGTGTTGTCTTGTTCCCTTGCTCCAGTTTTTGGGCCACACTAATTAAATGAAATGCTAAATTAAAATTATATACTATTACTAAATAAATGTTATATTTGATAGCACACCCTTTCCCGCTTCACCCTCACCCTACCATCACATGAGATAATATGATAAAGATTCAAACTGTGTTTTTACATGTTGATGTGAAGCCCTCTGCACTCACTATGCACTAGGCTGGAGTTTAGCAAGCCAGAGCCATATCTCCCTGCAGTTCTCGCCTGGTTTCCCACTGAAGCTAATTAGGGTTGAACCTGGCCAGTACCTGGATGGAAGACCTCCTGTGGAAAATTAAGGATGCTGCTGGAAGTGGTATTAGTGGTATTACTGAGGTCATCAGGGGGCACTCTGTGGCAAGTCTGTGGTCTGTGTGGGGCTTAATGCCCCAGTATAGTGACAGGGACACTATACTGTAAAAACAGCACTGTCTTTAGGATAAGAGTCCTGACTCCCTGTGGTCATTAAAAATCCCAAGGCACTTAAGGTAAAAGAGTAGGGGTATGTCCTGGTGAAATTCCCCCATTGGCCCTTCTCTATCACAGACCCCTAATAATCCCCAACTCTAAACTGGCTACATCTCTCACCTCTCCTCTCCACTAGTAGCTGGTGTGTGGTGGGCGTTCTGGCTCACTAAGACTGTTGTTGCATCATCCAGGTGGATGCTACAAACTAGTCGTGGTTGAGGAGACCCCCCCACCCACTCTCATACTATGTAAAGCACTTTGAGTGTCTAGAAAAAGCGCTATAGAAATACTAAAGAACTAAAGAACTATACAGAGAATCAGGCCACCATTTGGGAGGAAATTTTCTTATTTCTTGGCAGTTATAAGCTTGCCAAAGAAAAATACCATATGCACTCTCAGAAATAAAGTTACCAAACTGTACCTCTCCCTGAGCATATTAATATACTGTAATATGCAATTAAAAACAATTTAAGCTACATACAGTAATTGGACCTTAAGGACCTCTGGTATACCTATAGGGCACTGCTATAAAAGATAATTAAAGGTACACCACATGCACTTTCCCAGGAAAAAGATACAGTACATACAAAAAGGTGCAAAAAAAATGTACAATTGATAGTGCCATCCCAAGGAGAAGTAGCGTTTGGTACCTTTATTACTGAAAGTGCACAATGACATAACAGGTTGCCCCATGGTGTTGGGAGAATACAAAGCCCAGATTAATTTCAAAAGCATCTGCTTCTATAATAAAAGTTAGTGGGGGACCTGAAAGGGGACATGGGCCATGGCATTATTTATTAATTATAGTTTTGGGGCTACACGTACAAAACTGAATACATTAATTTAATGTCACTAAAGTTTTTTTATAGCATAATCTTTGAAGTTGTTTAACCATTTCTCTTCTCTTCTCTTATCTCCTCTTCTCTCATGTGTGGCACATGTTCCTAAAGATTGTGAGAATAAAACTAACAAGACATCTATATAATGAAGTACCCCTAGCCAAGCACATTTCCTAAAAGAGAGACAGGGCTTTAATTAGCCACTACAATATTATGCAATATTCATGGTGCCCCTGATGGTCTTCCATTCATTCCCCTCTACAAGCCTAATCAATTTATAGGACCTCTGTGACAAATAGATAAAGGTAGGAGATAGGATGTGGACAGGAAACATAGAGACAGAATTTCTACATGTTGGTATGTGTGTGAGTGTGTCATATCAGGAACTGAGGAAGAGATGTTGAATGTATCCAAACTTGATCTGTCAACACAACCAGAACAGCTGTCTGTAGAGAACACCACTTTCACACAGAGAGGTGCAAAATGTTCTCTTCACACTTGTGTGTGTGTGTATGTGTGTGTGTGTGTGTGTGTGTGTGTGTGTGTGTCAAAAGTCTCTATGCAATGCACCTGAGCCCAGTAGTCACTCTGTTTACCTGAATAGAATTTTAATCTTTGAAATGAGTGGATCAATTAGTATAAATTCTCCCAAAAATTCTGAGAAACTTTTAATTGACTAAGGGCAATTAAATGCCAAAATTTTAACACCTTGCAAATCTATTTAGTTGACTAGGTTCTTATTAAACATGTCAATTGAAACCAATCTCTAAAAGGTAATTGGAACTAAGGGACCGGGATGTGCTCAAGTATTGACAGGAAGACCAATCAGAGTTGAAAAATTAATGATTCTGTATCAGTGACTGGAGAGACAATTTGAACCAATTTGATGTTTTGCTTTGCCCACCGAGACAGTGCTGAAGATCAGACGAGGAGAGCAGAACTAACAGATGGAGGTTAAAATGCCCAAAGCCGAAAAAAGTGCATTCTTTGGTTATGTTTGGCAATAAATAAATTGGCAGTGATCTCACTCAACTGCTGACCGTATTTGCAGAGTTATTTATTTGGCCATAAAAGCTAGGCTGAATACTCACATATCCACTAATGCCCATATGTCTCTGCCTGACTGTCTGTCTGATCGTCTGTTACACAAAGTGCTTGAAAAATTCCTGCAATGCTGCCATGTTTGTTAATATTGTACCAGCATAACATCCACTGAAAATGGTCCACCATCCAAATAATAGGGACTTTAAGCAATGTTGGCAGGGATGACTTCAGCAGCCAGAAGAATAACTGAGCTGTACTGTGCATATTCCAAATTAACTCAGTTTCCTGCTGCCATAGCCCATGGTTCTGCTATGGCAAAAACAGCACCTGAACATGAGGTTTAGGTGAGTTAATTTTACATTTTAACGTGTCTGAATTAAAATTATATTTACACAAGCTAACAACACCATTCCTTCAATGAATTTAGAGGAATTTCACTATATTTTAATTAAATTTTTTTCTGGAGATATGTTATGGTCTGCTTGTAATGACACCCAAAGCAATCACAGTTAATCAAACTTGATATGATAATGAATTTCTAATATTTCTAATATAAGCACTTACACTGCCTGCAGTAATATTGGCACACTTGGTAAATATGAGCAAAGAAGACTGTGAAAATGTGTCTTTATTGTTTAACCTTTTGATCTGTTGTTAAAAAAAAAATCACAAAAATACTCTGCTCTCAAAACACAGGTTTATCCAAAAAGATCTTTGTTAAATATAGGTGTGCAACAATTATTGGCACCCTTTTAGTCAATACTTTGTGTTACCGCCCCTTTGCCAAGATAACAGCTGATTCTTCTCCTATAATGCCTGATGAGGTTGGAGAATACATGGCAAGGGATCTAAGACCATTCCTCCACACAGAATCTCTCCAGATCCTTCAAATTTCAAGGTCCACACTGGTGGACTCTCCTCTTCAGTGCACCCCACAGGTTTTCTATGGGTTTCAAGTCAGGGGACTGGGATGGCCATGGCAGGACTTTGATTTTGTGGTCAGATGAATTCATAGAGGTGCCAATAATTGTTGCACACCTATATTTAACAAATTTATTTTTTAGTAAACCAATGTTTTGCTTGCAATTGTTTGATATCCATGAGAGCAGAGTATTTTTGTGCATTTTTTTGAACAAAAGATCAAAAGGTTAAACAATTTAAAAAAATATATATATTCACAGCCTTCCTTGCCTATACAGTAGAGGGCACTGTAGTTCATCACAGAAATAAAGACTGTCAAACACTCTATTCCATCATAGTGTTAAAGTTGTTAGTGAATTTGGTTTCCATGCCTATGGTGTGAACACAGATTTAGTGTTATGCCACGGCAAACTCGTGGCTGCAGTTCCCAGCGTGTAGTGCCGCCCATGGACAGGGCGGACGAGGACTACACTTCCCAGCCATGCCCGTGCTCGAGTTCGCCGGAGTTCTGATTACAAACACCTGCACTATATCAAAAGTTATAAAAAGGGCTCGTTAACGTCAGCTGCTTGCGAAGAAAACGCTCAGCAGCCTCGTCTCTGTCGTATACCAAGTCGTAGTTTCTTGTCCGCTATCCTGGTTTAGACATTAGCTTGTTTGTTGACTATGATTCTGCCTAATCCCAGTATTACCTGTTTGCCCGATCATCTGACCTTGATTTCCTTCCATACTCCATCTTTCGTCTGCCCCACGCACTCTGGACTGTTCGTCTGTGCTTGTCTCCTCAAAGGAATCATAACAGATTACTTCGTTGACTATGGAGACAGCGGACACCCCGGAGTGGCAGCGCTACATCCTGGACCAAAACCGCGCGTTAGCGGTGTATCAAGATGAGATATCACAGTTACGCACTGAGGTTTCACGTTTGAGAGCTTCCGCGTCTCCACCCGCGACGCCCTCTGCTCTAACGATGCATCCACTGCCGGCCACCTCAACGTATGTTCAGCCCATGCAAGCTGCGCACATTTCGATCACGCCGGCTGCGCACATTCCGGTGCCGGCTGCGCACATTCCGGCACTGGCTGCGCACATTCCGGCCACGCCGGCTGGGGAGCCAAAAGGATGCAAGGGCTTCCTGCTACAGTGCATGCTGTTCTTTGAGAGCCACCTGGACATGCCGGAGGTCTGTAAGCTGACCCAATTTATGGAGCCACTCTCCGGGCCAGCCCTGGCATGGGTTATGGAGGAGTGGAAGTGAGGAGGCGGTATCAGACCCTCACTAACGGACCTCCTCACCCGTTTCCAGCATGCCTTTGACCATTCCCCCGATGGCTGGGAGACCGGCCAAGATCTCATGCATATCAGACAAGGCTCACGTACTGCGAGGGAATATGCTCTGGAATTCCGCACCATCGCTGCCCAGAGCGGATGGAATGAGCCGCCATTTAAGACCGAGTTCAGTCAGGGGCTAAATCCTGAGCTATTGAAAGAGTTAACTTGTCGGGGCAAGCAGCTCACCTTCGATGACCTCGTTGACCTCGCAATACGGCTGGACCGGCTACGCTGTACTAACCGCCCCGCGCTGTGTAGCCCATTGCTACCAGAGCCGGTCCCGCCAGCCGAACCCATGCAGCTTGGGCGTGCTCAGACCCGCGAGGAGGAGAGGGCTAGAAGACGTTGTGAGCCACGGTGCTTTTATTGCGGGGAGGGCACTCATGTCATTTGTCAGTGCCCCCACAGGAGACTTCGAACGACTGAGAGGAGCACGGACAACCAACCTGGTCGCTATCAGGTAAGTCCATTCCAGTCACACATTTCTCATGTATTTGCCTTACCCATTGTGCTAGAGTATTCAGGCCAGTCTTTTGTCCTTTCAGCGCTCGTTGACTCCGGAGCGGCCGAGAATTTCATAGATGAGAGGACGGCGCAGAATCTCAGCCTCCCCATACGTCCCTTGCTCCACCCTCGCGAGGTCTAATCCATCGACAGATCCCCCATACGAGGGGGAATCATATCCCACAGTACACTGCCAATCAACATTCAAATCAGTGCCCTCCATCACGAGACCATTGTCCTTTACATCACGGTTTCTACTAGACATCCCGTCATTCTCGGCCTACCCTGGCTAGCACTTCACAACCCCCAGGTCCCGTGGACGGACAAACAAATTACCAAATGGTCCCCGTACTGTTTGCACAATTGTCTGTGGGTCCCACAGTCCCTGTGACCACCACAACTGTGGAGAGTCCCCTGTCCCATGTCCCGGTCAAGGTCCCTCCTGAATATCGTGAACTCCACAAGGTGTTCAGTAAGGAGAGAGCAAGTAGCTTACCACCTCACAGACCCTACGACTGTGCCATCGACCTTCTACCCAGGGCCAATCCACCTCGGGGCTGTGTGTACCCGATCTCCCAAGCTGAGCAGTGGGCCATGGAGGAATACATACAGGAGGCTCTCCAGCAGGGGTACATTCGACCCTCCACGCCTCCCGCCTCGGCCGGCTCCTTCTTTGTAGAGAAGAAAGGAGGGGCCCTTCGTCCATGTATTGATTATCGGGGCCTCAACCAAGTGACAGTAAAGTACCGGTATCCCCTGCGTCTCGTTCCCTCAGCCCTGGAACAGCTACGGTCCGAGACCATCTTCACGAAGCTGAACCTGTGTAGCACATACAACTTGATCCGCATTAGGGAGGGGGGCGAGTGAAAAACAGCCTTTAGCACCACCTCTGGACACTATGAGTACTTAGTTATGCCATATGGGCTCGCTAACGCCCCCTCAGTGTTCCAGAATCTGATCAATGACGTCCTGAGGGACATGCTGGGGAGGTACGTCATCGCCTACGTCGACGACATATTGGTATATTCAACATCCCTAGAGGAAAACATCACACATGTTCGACAAGTATTGCGTCGCCTGTTGCAATACCAGCTTTATGTAAAGGCCGAGAAGTGTTAGTTCCACCAACACACGTTATCATTCCTAGGGTTTGTCATTAGCCCGAGAGGAGTCGCCATGGACCAGTGCAAAACTCAAGTGGTCTTGGAATGGCCCACTCCCCGAACCATCAGGGAGTTGCAGCGTTTCATTGGCTTCGCAAACTTTTATCGGCAATTCATTCGGGACTTTAGTAAGGTGGCACAACCTCTGACATCCCTCCTGAGAGGTAAACCCCGGCAATTCCTTTGGACCCCAATTGCCCAGGAGGCTCTGGAGAAGCTTAAACGGGCCTTTACCACAGCCCCCATGCTCAGACACCCAGATCCCTCCAGACCGTTCGTTGTGGAGGTTGATGCGTCTGAGTTGGGAGTGGGGGCCATTCTGTCTCAGAGATTCGGGGACAAACCCAAGCTGCATCCCATGGCATTCTTTTCATGGAAGTTGTCACCAGCTGAATGCAACTACAATGTGGGGAACCGAGAACTCCTGGCTGTTAAGTTGGCCCTAGAGGAGTGGAGACACTGGCTGGAGGGAGCCGCACACCCGTTTATTATCTACACGGACCACAAAAATTTAGAGTATCTGAGAACTGCCAAATGTCTGATGCCCCACTAGGCTCGCTGCTCCCTGTTCTTCTCTAGGTTCCAGTTTACTCTGTCTTATAGGCCCGGAACAAAGAACACAAAGGCCGATGCACTGTCTTGTATCCACTCTCTGGAGGGTCGGGTGGACCAGAAAGGGTATATCTTGCCCCCCTCCAGTATCGTTGGTGCCATGGAGTGGACCCTAGAGGGAGCCTTAGCCCGCATATCCAGGTCATGAATCCCAACAGCCTGTCCTCCCGGGAAACAGTTCGTACCGGAAAGGTACCACCTGAGCTCATCACCCGGGCCCACACGACACTAACGACGGGTCATCCGGGAGCCCATTGCACTTACCAACTGCTTGCCGAGAAGTATTGGTGGCCCCATATGCCTAGGGAGGTACAGTGTATTGTATCCTCATGCTCCACGTGCACTCAGCCCAAGGTGCCGCGCGCTCTACCTGCCGGGAGGTTGGTACCACTATCTACACCTGAATACCCATGGTCCCACCTGGCCCTAGAGTTCATAACGGACTTGCTGGAGTCGCAGGGTAACACCGTGATACTGGTGATCGTTGACCGGATTTCGAAATCCCTGTGCCTAATTCCACTACCAGCCACCCCATCCGCCTTTACTATGGCCGAACTCCTCTTCCAACATGTGTTCCGATACTTCGGCATCCCAGAGGAGATTGTGAGTGACAGGGGTCCACAGTTCACATCTCCGTCTGGGCCAGTTTCATGGAGAAGATGGGGGTTACCATTAACCTCACATCCAGGTACCATCCCCAGGCCAACGGACAGGCAGAACGGGCCAACCAAGAGGTCATACGGTTCCTTCGAACTTTCTGCTCCATCAATCCAGGGGACTGGAGCCACTTCCTACCATGGGCGGAATATGCACAGAATTCGCTATGGCATTCCACCACCCAGCTCACCCCATTTCAGTGTGTTTTGGGCTACCAGCCACCATTGTTCCCGTGGAACACCTCCCCCACTGACTCACCAGCGGTAGAATAGTGGTTCCGCCGGAGTGAACAGGTTTGGGAACGCGCCCACCAACAGCTAGTACAGGCCTCCCGCACCGCCAAACGAAAGGCAGACCAGCGCCGGAGGGATCACCCCAAGTATCAACCCGGAGATAGGGTGTGGCTGTCCACAAGAGATCTAAAGTCACCCCTCCCAGGCAAAAAGTTCCAACCAAAGTATATCGGCCCCTTCGAGTCTTGAAACAAATTAACGAAGTCACGTACCGCTTGGACCTACCAAAGCACAGCCGCATCGCCCCATCTTTCCATGTCTCTCTCCTCAAACCAGTGATACTGGACTCCCCAGTGGAACCGCTAGAGATTGAAGGCGGCCCAGCCTACCGCGTCCACGACATCATGACCTCCAGACGTAGGAGAGGAAGGCTCGAATATCTGGTAGACTGGAAGGGGTATGGACCAGAGGAGCAGTGCTGGGTCCCAGCCCAAGACATTCTGGACACAAATCTGCGTAGAGACTTCCATGCGGCTCATCCAGACAAACCGGGTCCCCGGAGAAGAGGGAGGCCTCGGAGGGATTCGGCTCCCAGAGTGAGCCCTTTGGGGGGGGCCTCTGTTACGCCACAGTGAACTCGCGACTGCAGTTCCCAGTGTGTAGTGCCGCCCATGGACAGGGCGGACGAGGACTACACTTCCTAGCCATGCACTCGAGTTCGCCGGAGTTCTGATTACAAACACCTGCACTATATCAAAAGTTATAAAGGGGGCTCGTTAACTTCAGCTGCTTGAGAAATAAACGCTCAGCAGCCTTGTCTCTATCGTATACCAAACCATAGTTTCTTATCCGCTATCCTGGTTTAGACATTAGCTTGTTTGTTGACTACGATTCTGCCTAATCCCAGTATTACCCATTTGCCCGATCATCTGACCTTGATTTCCTGCCGTACTCCGTCTTTCGTCTGCCCCACGCACTCTGGACTGTTCGTCTGCGCTTGTCTCCGCTAAGGAATCATAACATTTACTTCTAGTCAACACTGGGTTTCAGCAGTCTGTCTCACCCTTGCGAATTCATACCAATTCACACACTTCAAATTGTCTGCATGAATATAAAAGGCTATATTCTTGCAAGCCAAAGCTATTGGTTTCCTTGCAGAGTCTTGTACATTTGGTCACTAAACATGTTCACGCTCTTTAACAGGAGGAAAATATTTTACTGACATTGAGGGCAACCAGCTATACACCTTTCCCAATTCTGATTGGCAAGCTTGTAAGAGGAATGTTTCATGATGTTTAGTGATTTTTCTGATGCTGGTGCAAGTATATGTGTAACCTTCCAGATTCTGAAATTTGTGTACAGAAAAGTGTACAGAAATGTGTAAGATCCACAGTGATGGCTGGTCATGATATTGGATTGGAGTCTACAATCTAATATTTACCAGTGCATGAAAAGTATCATCGATGACATAATAAGATAATAAATGATGTGGGACAAACTATTATTATTGTAGTCATGATTTCTAATTATGTCTTTCAAGTCCATAATGCACTACTAGCTTCAAGCTGAAAAGCTGTAACTTTTCAAAAAAGCACTAAACTTTGTTTCCGTCTGTCCTTTCAAGTAATTTATACTTTGATTCGTCAATGTGTGCTTACTCAATTTTCACCTAGTTTGTCCTCCAAAAGCATTCAGGGGGGGGGGGGGGAGTATGACAGAATAAATCACCTTTTATGTGTTCATTACACCTGTCACTCTATATCACATAAACCTTCTCAGTCACTGCTGATGACGTGTTTTGGCTGTTAGGGTTATGGATGGGGTTAGCACTCATCCATTTTGCTTTGATTTAATTCAAATGAAATCAAACACCTAGCAAAATACTCTAGCTCTTTCTATCTTCCCAACCTAGTCCTCTTAGTAAAAACTATTCTTCCACCAACCAGATCTCGCTCGCTTCAACCGATGTGCAGCAGGCAGACAGAGCGAGGGTACAATTTAATTTACTTTCACACAGATTTGTTTTGCTCTCATACAAATCTAGCCTTCTTGTGCATGGATTTGTCTTGCTCAGCCACAAAGGTAAAAGGTAAATGAATGAGATCTTTTGGATACACAAGTGTATACACAAGTTCACATCCATTCTTCTTACTCTTGTAACAAACTCTGTTGGTTGAGCAGTTTCGGCAGTGTTATTTCACTGAAAAAAAGACTTGAAAGGAAAAAAAAAAAAGGTTTCTGCATGTATTTTCCACAGGCAAGAAAAGCACATTTATGTGGGCGCAGTGTGATTTTAATGCATTCAGTTTTGTGAGCATGAAAATTCCATGCTTGAGCAGGACAAATTTTGTATGAGAGCAAAATAAATCTGTTCAAAAGTAGATGGAATCTTTATCAAAGATTAAACTATAGTTCTTTCACCATTTGACAGGAAAGTACTGCAATCAAAAAGAAAAGTTGTATCACCATAATACAGATAAAAAAAATGAGGGTCTCCACCCCTGTGGTACGTGTGCCTAATAAACTAATAACTTAAACACATTAATATTGCCAGTCCATAGTTTATCTGAACTGAAAATGCTTTCATCCACATTTTCAACCACATTACAACAATGATCAAATTCTCAAACTGCAATTAGTACAGTTTCCCTTTGATTTCTCCTTCTCTTAAAGGTCAATCTATTTCCATCCATCCATCCATTTTCTGCACCGCTTATCCTACACAGGGTCATGGGGGAGCCTGGAGCCTATCCCAGGGGACTCAGGGCACAAGCTGGACAGGGTGCCAATCCACTGCCGGGCACAGTTGCACACCCATTCACATACTACGGACAATTTAGAGATGCAAATCAGCCTACAACGCATGTCTTTGGATATCTATTTCTCTCTGTTATATTTATAGTTATTCTTAGCCTACTTCATAATTACTGCAGAACTGTTCTAAAGTTCATATTTTTAGATGTTGCTGACATACAGTACTACTGCAGCTCCGTGTTCTCATGACAGCATCTCCTAAGACCAACCTCACGTTCTTGCTGGGGAAGACAAATCTAGGACAAAGTCTCCACATTCCCAGCCTTCAGTTCTTTAATGAGAGCAGATATATAGACTTCATTAGAGCTTGAAGTTGCAGAACATTTGTGAGTGAAGTAGTTTGTAGGCATGCTCTTTCATCAGTCTGTCTTTCAGGTCCTCACCTCCTCATTTGTTTGCCTGTTCAACTTGTTCTCTCTCATTTTGTGCTTTTGTTATGCCTATATACCAAGCCCACATTCATTTCTATTAAAAACACATTGCACATGAATGCATTAATGAAATGAAGGGTTTATTATTATAGCCTTCAATCTTTTTAATGCGGTTTCTTTTCACATCTGATGGTTTTATCGGTTATATCTTATAGTGGATCATTAAGAAGCTATTTCTTCCTCTATTTCATTTTACATCTACTTTTTTATTACCTTGTACTACATTTATGCGTCCAATACAATATTGAGTGTGTATGTCCAAACACAGGCCTGAGAATGGATATAAAATGATAATCGTGTCTGGTTAACTATGTGGATCAAAAAAAGCAACAGAAATCTTATTATGTGAAAGGAGATCAAAAAATATATATATATTTTGCCCTTTTATAACACAAGAAGATGCGACGGGGAAGAGAGGAGGGAAGACAGGAGAGAGAGAAATGTCACAACTAAGAAAAGGAGGATGAAGAGCAGAGCTGGAGAGTGTGAGACAGGAGGATGCTGACATTGAGAGATTGATGGAGGTTCATGTCCATGGCCTGGAGGTCAATGTCAGATTAGGCACCTGGGTCTCTTGCCTTTGTTGTTACACATGCACACACACATTTGTAATATTTGACGGATATTTCCACTGAGTTGTGGGTGACTGCCGCTAAATAATACAATATCTACCCTGAACCTTAACCTCAGTAACCAAATTAAACTAGCTGTTTGTTTTTACATGATAAATGCAGGTCACATAAAAACATGAGACGAGACAGGAGACTGCAAATAAACAGCATGTGCATTCCAAGTCTGGCTCCTTCGAATCGTTCAAAATGCCCACTTAAGCTATTGAATCTAAGCATATAGTTGACGCGCGACTCAGTGACACTCTTGAAACCAAGTTCTTCCTTGTTACAATTTACTGAAGGGACTGAAAACTGTACAAAACAAAATGAAGATTTTGAAGTGTTCCCCCGGCTCAATAGCTTCATCAACTACCCAAGTGGAAGTGCAACTTATGGTCCTTATTAAAGTGTTACCCACGGGGAAACACATATATAACAACCAAAGGCACAAAAAAATCACCAACATGCAGCAATAGCTGATATCTACTGGAAGGGCTCTTACATGCATGCTACCCATGTGTACAGTTACAGTACAACTACACACTGCAACACACAACAAGGTCACTGCAGATCCATCCATCCATATGGTCACGGGGAGCCTGGAGTCTATCCTAGAGGACTCAGGGCAGGAGGCAAGGGACATCCTGGATGGGGTATCAGCCCATTGTAGGGTACAATTGCTACGGACAATTAGGAAAGGGCAATCAGCCAGAGTACCCTGAGAAAACTCCCGAAGCATTGGGAGAACATCCAAACTCTGCACACAGGGCGGAGGCAGGAATCAAACCCACAACCTTGGAGGTGTGAGACAAATGTGCTAACCACTAAGCCATGTGCCCCCCATTGCAGATAGTTATTTTAATAATTCATGATAAAATTCTTAACTGGAAGTGTGTGATTTCAATATGGAGCTATATATAAGATGCACGATACAAAAATTAAAGATGGCATGTGAACAAAACACAACAGTACAAGTGGGATGTTTTTGTGCATAAGAAACATGACACATTGTAACAACATGCAATCAGTGAAACTCTGGTCAAAATGAAAGCATATCTGTTCAGTGTGTTGTGTTTCATACACGCGTCTAAAAACACTTCAGAAACACTTCTGGTATGCACTGGATATTGTCAATATACTGATATGCACTATTATGGTAAGTTGAATAAGTCTGTTGTGGTGAACACTATAATCAAGTATCATTGGCGATAATAAATCAAATACTCTACACTATAATAACTACAGCTATTATCCACCAGAAATATATTTGTAACAAACTTCTCCCAAACTGTCCCACTGTTTTACATGCCTATTTTTGAGGTCATAGTCATGCGAGTACTACTACTAGAGAGTACTACATCTAACAACTACTTCATTTTCACCTCCTGTTTTCAGTATTTAAGCAGCCCGAGTTCAATGGGATTGGATACATACGATAATGTAAGCATACAGTGCATGTACACTGATTTCACAAATTTGCCACATGATAGGAACTCAGAAAACATCAATATAAAACAGCAAACATTTCATTTGGTCATGTATAGATGCCTTCATATCTTGAGCAGGCATCATATGTGACATTTTGGATAAGTGTATATTTCCCAAGATATAAAAGCAGATTTAGGTATGAGAAATGCAAATGCTGAGAGGGAACTAATAAACTAAGCTTGACTATTTCTTGATGAGTGGTGCATGGACACAAACCTAAGAACACCAACGGGCAATGGAGACAGTTTGTACCACACTGGACGAAAAGCTGTATAGAAAAGAATTCATCCTGAATTTCTGAATGTCGGGATAAACAGCACGGGTGAAGATGTAGAAGCAGAAGTACACATTAGAAAGTCAATGTATCAGTTATTTTAGAAGGGTTTACCGCACCCTGGGAACCCTATGCCTAGTTGTGGTTGAATTGTGTCTGAGCATGTGTGTGTGTATGTGTGTGTAGGTTGTGCATGGCTGCTGTCTGCAATGAATGTGTATCGCTCCACTTCCTTGGTTCGGAGTTTGTTTCCTAGGAAACAGACTTCAGTCAGAATCAACCAGCATACTGATAGATTGCACATGCACTCAAACACACTCAACCAAGAAGCCATGCTAGTGAATTCAGGAAGTGAGATTTTATTTTGAGACATGCTCCACTAGTAACATGTCCAAGCACTGGGGACAATCAGATGGAGTTCTGTTCAAAGTGCTATCAAGAAAAATACAGTGTTTGGTCAGAAATCAGGAAACAGAACAATATCTGTGAGAAACAAAACATAATTCTGGTAAGATGTCAAATGTGTTTTTATTAGGAATCAGAAAAATAAACATTCAATTATTATTTTTTTCTTTTTTCTGTAGCCTAAGTCTAGCCAAGAATATCCTACCCTAAGGGGAACCTACTTTCTGCACTCAGCTTCAATATCCCTGTGTGATGGTTTTGTCTTTTTGGGCTTAAAATCCAATCAACGAGACAACAGAGAGTGTCAGAATGTGTAGAAATTTATGAGGTTCAAACATTATACATAGAGAATGTTAAACAATCACTCAGTCACTCTTCAGGAACATGCAGGACATTATTATTACACAAAATATTCTCAAAACACACCAACTTGTAGTATGCATAGTTCAACGTGGATTCTTGTAGCTACCAACCCTTTCAAAATCCCTACCAAATCTGTCTATGAATTGAGTTTTTATCCTTTTATTCTTGTGTGGAAAAGGCTTCCCTATATATTGCCAAAGCAAACTTATTAAAATACATATAGCAGAAGAGTTGCCATGCACCCAGCATGAAAAAAAAACAAAAACAATACAGATATTTTGATTAGGACAGACTACCCCAATACTTGGAACAAGATGTGCCTGTGTCTTTTATACCTATTGCCCAATTTACAATTGTCTAGTGGCAGTTAGCTGTCCACTTTCCAATTGGAATGTGTTGAGTAAAAGACAAAATCTGTCCCATGTTTCCTCATGCCTGTCCCCTACAGCAGCGGTTACACTTAATGATAGAAAAACATATCCTCGTGCATCTGCCCAAGCACTAAAATGTTTCATTCAGAAGACAGAGTGATGGGGGAAATGTATTGCCACTGTATACAATTTTGCCAGGTGAACTTCAGCGTTATATGAAGAGATAAGGTGTCCAAACTTTGAGCATCTTAGAGCCAAGTGACTGGCTGAGAAGACATCTGTAGAAATCAGGAAAGGATTATTGAAGTGTACTCTTTGCATAGGCATGGTTCCAAAGAAAGATCTTACAAAAAATGTAAATTAGGTCATTTTAATGACATTAAATACTTTTTTAACTTGTCTGCCTAAGCCCATGCCACCAGCCTTCCTGAACACTTCACATACTGTGTCAATCCAGGTGAGATGTACTTTGTATAGGAACCTTTGGGCTGCATGTAAATGAAATGCCATGACTCTCAAGGGCGTGTCCACCAGTCTTTTGTCTACAAAGTTATTTTGTGAATTTAATCTAAAAGCTAATGATTTATATTTTTCCTCCGATTAATTAAAAGTGGCTCAATCACTATAGTTGGACAACCCTGTCTAATCCCCCTGTGGTCATCAAAAGGGCAGCTCATAGCTACCCCTACCGTTAGTAATAAGGAAGAGGTTGTATATTATCCAAGGTAAAAATTTTCTCCTCAAACCCCACAGGTTTGCAGTAAATGAAATCTCTCTCTCTCTCTCTCTCTCTCTCTCTATATATATATATATATATAGATGATTCAGTCACTTGAATGCTATGTGGAAGTGACTGCCAGCTGGTGGGTCACTGACCAGCTGTTTGTGTGCTTTGCAGCATAAAGGTGCTCTGCTATCTATAGACAGGTTAGCCTTTTGGGTACAGGAAGTGATTGCACATGCACACTTGAATGCAGATCAAGAGCCAGCTTCTTCTATTAAATGCCATTTGACATGCACTATGGCTACCTCCTGGGCAGCACTAAGCAGCGATGTGGAGCTTGCCATCTGCCTTTGCCAGATTTTACAGATTGAATGTTGCTTCCTTGCAGCCAAAGTGCCCTGTGGTGAGTTTGAGTGATTCTCATCCTCAATAAAGAACAACATCAACACATAATAAAGAATATTATCAGTATTATGTATGAATACTATTATGAACTTTCACGATGACTTTGATATATGGACTGCACTAGTTCTGAAAGTAAAACACCCTGGTGGTCTGGAATGAAAGAATGTAGAATGGAAGGTTACAGAACATGGACTGTGTGAAGGACCAGGTGACCACTCAGGTGTGGAACCAAAGTTAGATCATTCACAACCTCTTCGTTAGCTGTTTCATAGGTGGTTGCAGGTACGTCTGTCTCAATAGCCTTCCAAAGTCACATTCAAAGCACCGTAAATTCTCTTTGTTTGCATTGCACATTTTTCATCTCATTCATCTCATAAAACATGCACACCTGCCATCAAAGAGACGTAATGTGTTTTAATGCAAGGTTTTTACATCCTAATGAAATTTTCCTCCCAATTTTTCAACTATATAGTAATTAGTTTTAGCATAACCTGAACATAGCTGTCCTTGATTTCAAAACTTTATTGGCTCATTAAATAGATTTTCTATGGTGAGGAACACAGTGATGGAACCAATTTTCTCCCCATCAGAAAAGTAGAAATCTTGAACTGATATTTAGCAGTTGGGTATCTTGAAAATTGATATATATATAAAAAGCAGCACCAACTACAAATTTCTAGCATGTACCACAGAGAGAGAGAGAGAGAGAGAGAGAGAGAGAGAGAGAGAGAGAGACTTAGGCTATAGTAAGCAACAATGAGAGAGAAAACTGATGCTATTTCTAAAAAGGAGTTGTTGGGTTTTTTTTGCAATAACCATAACTGACCTTCAGACTTTTTACATTTCTACAGACACATACACACGAGTGATATTGGAAAAAAAATACACTGAATTGAGGCTTATGCATGTATGTATACAGTTGCTGTTGTGTTATCCTTCACTGCAGTTTGGATATAATGTCTCTGTTGAGTAACTGATAGGAAAGTAGCAGGAAACCTCTCTGACCCCTCCAATCCTCTTTTCCAGCATACACTTCCCTTGATTCTATCTCTGTCTCAGTCAGTGTCAGAGAGAACAGACTGAAGATCTCCAAGGGAGGCTCGAGATCAGATTCCTCCAGCTGTTAGAGGGATTCATATGGGATTGTGTGTTTGATAAAAACATGTTCCCTCCAGGATAGAGAAAGCTGATACGGCCCTGTAACAGTGATCGCCACATATGATCTGTCAGTCAGCTCAAACTCAAGTGTGTGTTCCTGAGCCTGTCCATATTTGTGTCTCAACTGAGACCTCTTAAATATGAGGACCTGTCCTCAGCAATGAGTTGCTGAGTGCCTCTAAATAATGGCTGTCACTGAATTCTTAGCATGCTGTCCATGATTCTGATTTTAAAAGCACAGTTTGTTCTATTGAATGACATGAATTTTTCACTTTCAGAAAATCCCATTTATTTTACACTAGCAAAGTTTCAGTGCTGTTTACATTTAATGTACTTTCAATATGTGCTCTATGACCAAAACTATTTGGACACCTGACCATCACACACACACACACACATGGTTCTTCCCCAAACTGTTTCCACAAAGTTGGAAACACACAATTGTCTAGAATGTCTTTGCATGCTGTTGCAATAAGTTTTCTCATCATTGGCACTACGAGGTCCAAACATGTTCCAGTACGACAATGCCTCTATGCACAAAGTGAGTTCCATGAAAACATGGTTTGACAAGGATGGAGTGGAAGAACATGAGTTGTCTGCACAGAGCCCTGACCTCAACCCTACTGAACAACTCTGAGATAAACTGGAACTGACTGCACACAAAGCCTTTTTGCTTGACATCAGTGCCTGACCTCACTAACCTTGTGGCTGAAAGAGCACAAATCCCCACATCCACACTCCAAAATCTGTTGAAAAGCCTTCCCTGAATATTCATACAACAAACTGACAACCAATCCATGTTAGAGTCTGAAACCAATTTTTTTTTTTTTTTTTGATGAATGTCATCCACAAAAGATGTAGCAATAAAAGAGATTCTGTAATTCTAGTCATTTCAAGCAATACAGTTGTACTCTTTGGTTAATAATAAGAGCCATAGGGACATTGAGCCACCTAATCATACTCTTCTATTTACCTATGAAACCACTAAAGTACCTCAAATATTAACTCTTCCAGGTGCTGGTTTAAATTTATGCTTCAGATTTACTGTATATAAATATATTTTTTTTCCATTTTGGTGTATGCACACAGGTGGAAAGGCAAATACATTTTACATTGTCAAAATAATCATATTATACATATCATACACTTGCCTTGCACCTCCAGGGCTGGGGGTTTGATTCCCACCTCTGCCCTGTGTGCGCAGACTTTGCATGTTCTCCCTGTGCTTAGGGGGCTTCCTCTAGGTACTCCAGTCTCCTCCCCCAGACCAAACACATGCTTTGTAAGCTGATTGGCATTTCTAATATGTCTGTAGTGCGTGAATGAATGTGTGTACATGTGCAATTGTGTTCTGTGATGGGTTGACACCCACATCCAGGGTGTCCTCCAGCTCATGCACAAAGTCCCCTGGGATAGGCTCCAGGCACCCCTGCAACCCAGCGTAGGATAAGAGGTACAGAAAATGAATTTCTTGATGTTTCATGCTTACTTAAGACATCAAAACAAGCACAAAAAAGTGTCTTAATAAAAAAAAAAAAAAAAAATCTATTTTATCAGTGTTTCACTATAAATATACAATTTTCACCCAAAAAGAACATAAGGGGCAGTGTTTGTTGTTAAAATCACTAGCAAAAATCTGTAATTTTCTCACAAAACATTACATATATGTTATCTAAACTACTCTCGCCATAATGCCCAGTCTTATCTATGCTACCCTTTAGACATCTGTACTCAGACAGCAAATAAAAGCAGTATATCTATTGCAAAAACTTTAACAACCATGAACCAGAAGTGAAGATCTTTAATAAAATGAAGACAAACTTATACTGACTTTCTTGGGTGATCATGATAGATGTGGAAGTCAGACACTAAGGCACAATGACCTGTCTACATCTTAAGTGTCTAAGCCTCGGTCAGTGTCCTTCACCGTCTTCCTCTGTGCATCTCCCTCACACACATCTTTTACTTGTGTCCACACACACGAGATATTTTTATTATTGGAATGTCTGAACAGAATTAAGTAACGGCTTTATGTGGAAGCAATTTTGTTTCCTTGACCCTTATTATAAAACCCGTCTTATTTAAACTTCTCAAAAATTGTGTGTGTGTGTTTCCAGAAATGACATTTAATTCAGCTGAGGCTTAATGAAAACATTAGCAAAAAATGAATTACACTCAAATCCAACTTTGATTGTCTGGATGTGCAGCACAGATTGAGATCAATAGCATATGAAAAGGAGATCCTCATGTGATTGGAGGATTTTCTTACCCTATACACCCAATTTTCTTACTTTCTTTGACTATTTTACAGAATGAGTGAAGTTAACCGTACTGCGTGGAGATGTTAGACAGTGAATAGATGGTCTCTTGGAGTTTTTTTTTTATAGGTACTTTTACCACCTTCAGTTAATTTATATTGCTGATTTCATCCATCTTCAGCTATTTAAGTGTTATCACCCTGCCCATAACACATGCAGACAGGGTGAGTACAAGCAAGTCCAATCAAATATACTGTACAGTGCCTTGTATAATTATTCACCTCCATTTTCCACAATTTGCAGTATTACAAGCTGGACCTGAAGTAGATTGGTATTAATATCCCATATATCTACATAAGATAGCCCAGAATACTGATGCAGGAGAAAATCAATATACAGTTGTATGCAAAAGTTTGGACACCCCTGACTAGATCACATATTTTGTTGATTTCTGAAGTGAAAAGATTCTACAACAGGACAATGATCAAAACATACTTCAAAATCCACTGTAGTATACTTCATGAAATGGAAGCTGAAGCTTTTGGAATGATCCTCATGGTCCCCTGATTCGAACATTACTGAAAATCTCTGTCATGTAATGAGGTTAAGGATGGATGCAAGTGCAGTTAAGAGCTTTTATTTAAGAGAAAAAATATTCAAAGGGCAAGGCAAACTCAACAACGAAGACAGGCAGTGGTCAAATGATCAGGCAAACAGACTAGAGCAGGTAAGGTAGATAATCACAGCTAAGGGCATAGCAGACTCAAAACCAGTATAAACAACACAAACCGCAGCTGAGCGTTTACTTCACAAAGCACTAGTGAATGAACAGTCTCTTTTAAAGTGTGTTTGTGAATATGATTGGGAACAGGTGTGTGTGATTAGCCTTCTGGGGAAGGTGAATGTGTCTGAGTGTAGTTTGGAAGTTGTAGTCGTCGTCTGCCATGTTTGTAGTTTGCGGTGCATTCTGGGAAATGGAGTCGCTAAAATCAGGGCAATAATTAAGAAGTCACCTACATCACCACAAGTTGTTTGGAAGGGTTTCAAGAAAAAATCCTCTACTGTCATCCAAAAATAAACTCAAGTGTCTTCAGTTTGCCAGACAGTACTGGAACTTCAAATGGGATCGGGTTCTATAGTC
Source organism: Ictalurus furcatus (assembly GCF_023375685.1). NCBI lineage: Eukaryota > Metazoa > Chordata > Actinopteri > Siluriformes > Ictaluridae > Ictalurus > Ictalurus furcatus. The sequence goes on along the minus strand of NC_071268.1, from coordinate 10,154,659 downwards.
AGATAGACTGACTCTTTAATGTTTTGGAGCTGTTTTTCTCCCAGAGGACCTAGACATTTTGTTAGGATACATGGCATCATGGACTGAAATGAAAACTCTGCCTCTGCCAGAAAGCTTAAAATGGGCCGTGGTTGGATTTTCCAGCAGGACAATGATCCAAAACATACATCAAAATAAACACAAAAATGGTTTACTGTCCACAAAATCAAGGTCCTGCCATGGCCATCCCAGTCCCCTGACTTGAAACCTATAGAAAACCTGTGGGGTGAACTGAAGAGGAGAGTCCACCAGCATGGATCTCAAAATTTGAAAGATCTGGAGAGATTCTGTATGGAGGAACGGTCTCAGATCCCTTGCCATGTATTCTCCAACCTCATCAGGCATTATAGGAGAAGAATCAGAGCTGTTATCTTGGCAAAGGGAGGTAGCACAAATTATTGTCTCTGGTCAGATTTTCCATGTGACTAATCGTTTTTTGTTCATTTAAATTGTGAAAATTACTACAAAATGTTAATTTCACATGTCATTTGCTAGAGTGTATCGACTTTATTAATAGGCACTGTTTCAAAGAGGATCAAATCTTTGCTTGTCCAAATATGTTAAAAAATCCAACAATTTCCATGGGGTGTACATGTATTTTTCACATGATTGTAGCTCTGGCTGAGAGATTTTAAACAGCTATTCATTTAGACCTGAAAACAGTGGCATCTCAACTCATGAACACGCAGTTCAACTGAATATTTATTAGCTGGCAAAGTGTGTTTTAGAGTACAATGAGTACTATAACAAAACTGAGAGCAAAAGATCGAGGGTAAGACTGAAAGAAAGGGAGCATGATGGATTGAAAGAAATTCAGAGAATAAGCAGGTGAATCATGTTGTGTCTGCCTGAGATAAACTAGGCCAAACCTGACTACAGGCTCACAGCTCAGAGTGACACAGAATCATTGTTAAATTGGAGCATTTTCAAACTCAACAAACTTTCAGGCCAGAGTTGGAAAATCATTTCCAACCAAACAGTCCCTTAGGATTAAGTCCATGGGAATGATTTTACATTTTTCTCTCTGTTTCTTTTTCTCTACCTTACACATTAACAGACATTTATTACATATATTTAACATTAAAATATCTTCAAAGCACCTCAAAATATCTGCTCTAAATGAATGAAAGCAATTCTGTGGTCTATTCCCACAAGCCTCGACTGAAAACTGGAAGCCGCACAATTCATTATTCATTATTATTATGACAGAACAACAATGGCAGCTTTACAAGCAGCACTTTTTTTAAGCACTGAGCAGTAAATCACAGCTTTTTGTTCTTGCTCTCGTTCCTGGGTTTACTCTAAAGAGAGAAGATGCAGTGGTCATTTCTATCTACAGTACATTAGAGTCAACATTAAAAGTGTTGGTCCACAATAGCAGCCATTATTCCTATCACAAAATATGTTTTTTGTGCACTATATAGTATAGGAGGAACTTGAACAATCCGGGGGAAAAAAGCCGCAGTCTTCATCCTCACAAGTTATTTTTCTTTACACAGTGGAATTTAATTCCACCTCTCAGCAAACACACAATGAAATACTGTATAAGAGGATATGTGCCTCAAAACTACAGCATACAAAGACACACTGTAACATCTAGTTGACGCATTAGGAGCTGTTGTTAAGTACTTTCTACTTTTTTTTTTTTTTTTACCACCTAGAGGACTTATATTTGTGTTGTGTGTGGATGGAGTGGATGGTTAGGTGTGTGAGATGGCTGAGTGAGCACTGTTGGGAAGAAATGTACTCCACAACCATACTTAAACCACACTTCAGTCCATAGGGAGAAACACACTCAAACAAGCTGCAGCCGAGTGTTTATTCTCTCCCTCTTGTTCTGTTTGCCTCTGTTGAGAGTTCGCAGCAGCATATTGGACCCGGCCGGTAGAGACCGGGTCAAGTGTGGAAGTAGATGGCAGGGTTCTCTGTGTGTGTTTGTGTGTGGACAGAAGATATGGACAAGAGTATATGCTGACATAGAGACCAACCCAGTGAGGAAATTTCTACTAACATTCAGTCTGTCATGCAATTGGTCATGAAAGGCACTAGGAGTTGGTGGGGGCACTGTTGCTTAGTGGTTAGCATTAGTTTGCATGTTCTCCCCGTGCTTCGGGAATTTCCTCCCCAAGTCCGAAGACATGCATTGTAGGCTGATTAGAATCTGTAAATTATCTGTAGTGTATGCTATGGGTTGGCACCCTGTCCAGGCTGTCCTCTGCTTTATGCCCTGAGTCCCCTGGGATAGGTTCCAGGCTCTCTGTGTGTATCCTATCCTGTGTAGGATAAGCATTAGAGAAAATGAATGGATGGACTAGGAGATATAATAATTATAGCTGGTATAATGATTTTTTATTTTTTAATTTTTTTATTTTTTACATTCATGGCATTTGGCAGACACCCTTATCCAGAGTGACTTACATTTATCTCATTTATACATCTGAGCAGTTGAGGGCCTAGCAGTGATGGTTTAGTGGTGCTGGGGTTTGAACTCACCACCTTCTGAGCAGTACTCTAACATCTTAACCACTGAGCGACCAGTGCCCACTGCATTTTTTAAAATTTATTTATTTATTTTTTAAATTAACTTCAGTGGTCTGAAATACAATAATATCACACAGTACTGATAGAGCTCAATGAATATTTTGTGCAATCAGGTTACACAAACATGTCAAATGAAAAAAAGAATACATCAAAGATGGTGAGAGATGGTAAGGGACCAGTGAAAATGAATAGGACAAAACAACTTCATAAAGCAAATGAAGGCTGACGGCAAAGAAAAAAAGACTTATTGCAGCAGTACAAATGCAGTATAATTTCAGTGTGTGTTATGTTCTGTTAAACTTCAGCTGTCACACGCAAACACACATATACACACACACCTGCTTATCTAGCTTTTTAGAGTTATTCACTGAAATGTAATTTCAAACCAAAATTTGAAAAGCTCGGAGACAAAATGTAAAACAGTAATACTGCTCATAATGCTCCGCCATTTTGCTCTCAGTTTTTCTTTGCAATCTCATTTTCACTGCAGTTGTAGTTTTCATTTTGTCTACTTAGCATCACCTGCTTCTGTTTACCTCTGTTAGAAGTTGTCTTCCTGCTAAGCTTATATGTACATCCTACTTTACCTACAAACCGAATGCCAAAGAAATTAAGACACTGTGTGAAATGTAAATAAAAACAGAAAGCAATGATTTGCAAATCTCATTAACCCATATGTTATTCACAATATAACACAGAAAATATATTAATTTGATGGTAGCAACACGTCTCATAAAAGTTGGGACGGGGCAACAAAAGGATGGAAAAGTAAGTGTTACTGAAAAGAAACAGCTGGAGGTTAATTAGGAACAGGTCAGTAACATGACTGAGTATAAAAAGAGTAACTTAGAGAGGCAGAGTTTTTCAGAAGTAAAGATGGGCAGAGGTTCACCAATCTGCGAAAAACTGCATCTACAATTTGTGGAACAATTTCAGAATAATTTTCCTCAACGTAAAATTGCGAAGAATATCTCATCATCTACAGTACATAATATCATCAAAAGATTCAGAGAATCTGGAGAAATCTCTTTTCGCAAGGGACAAGGGTGAAAATCAATACCGCGTATCCGTGATCTTCAGGCCCTCAGGTGGCACTGCATTAAAAACAGACATGATTCTGTAATGGAAATCACTGTATGGGCTCAGAAACACCTCCAGAACTCATTGTCTGTGAACACAGTTTGCCGTGCCATCCACAAATGCTGGGTACAGCTCTACCATGCAAAGAAGAAGCCATATGTGAACATGATCCAGAAACACAGCTGTCTTCTCTGGGCCAAAGCTCATTTAAAATGAACAGAGGCAAAGTGGAAAACTGTTCTGTGGTCAGACGAATCAAAATTTAAAATTCTTTTTGGAAACCATGGACGCCGTGTCCTCTAAACTAAAGAGGCCAAAAGAGGAGAGGGACCATCCGGCTTTTTATCAGCTCTCAGTTCAAAAGCCTGTATGTCTGATGGTATGGAGGTGCATTAGTGCCTATGAAATGGGCAGCTTTCACATCTGGAAAGGCACCATCAATGCTGAAAGGTATATACAGACCAACATCTGCTTCCATCCAGATTCCATCCCATCTTTACTTCTGAGAGACTCTGCCTCTCTAAGATACTCTTTTTATTCCCAATCATGTTACTGACCTGTTGCCAATTAACCTTATAAGTTGTGAAATGTTCCTCCAGCTGTTTCTTTTTAGCAACACTTTCTTTTCCAGCCTTTTGTTGCCCCAAATATGTCAAAAAGCCAACAATTTCTATGGGGTGTATTTTATCACATGACTGTTTAGTGATACTGACTGACAAGGTTACTTGGAAAGTACACCACTGTTATACAAATTATAGATCAAAAGTAAATTATTAATTAAAAATGTAGTAAATCATTACAATGTCCTTAATGTCCTCATGTCATTGGCATGGATGCTAATTCTATGCACAAAAAACCCCCCAAAACACTCAGTCCTGTTACTCATACAAGAGCAAAATGCAGCCTGCAAGCAAAGAAACTTTGTTATCTGAGATGGTTTGAATGGATAAATGCACATTTTCTTAGACAAGGTTGAAAGATGTTACATAGGATAAATGACATTCATTAAGCCACGCTCTGGTGTAACACTGCCATATTCATGTGTCTCTCATCTGCCACCTAAAGAGACCAGTATTGTGTGATGCCCTATAACCTCGCCAAAGCAGAACTATGGAATTATGGGATATGGTGGTGTTCACGGCTGGAAAGTTGATCACATGCAGACTTCACTGGAATTGCCAGGGTTGTTCGATTTCCTATGAAGTGCTGAGAGCTTTTAACAAATTCACATTTGTGCATTTCGATTTCCTACAAAAGTGTAGCACAATTGATAAGCGCCCCATTATCAACACTGACATTACGAACCATTAAACTGTGATTATCCACACTCTCCATCTCTTTCTCACACACACACACACACACACACACACACACACACACACACACACACACACACACACACATATTTTCCTTTCAGCTGTTTCACTCAAATCAGTACACCATCACAGTGAACAATGATTGGATTTTCAGCTTACTCCTCGTTCCAATAAGATAAAAAAAAATCCTCTTTCTCTCACTCTCTCTGAAAATGTCTGTCCTGTTTCCAACAGCCATTAGCACTTCCATGTGTAGAGCAAACACACTCAGCCCTATGAGGAGGGACAGAAAGCAGATCATTACTAATGTGTGTCTGATTATCATGATAAATAAACACATCACTGTGATGATTTTGTCTGTTGAATTCCAACTTTTTAAGCTGGTTTTTTAAGTCATTGTTAGAGCAGCGTCATATAGTAACAGAGTGCAAATCGTCTCATGTGATACTGAAGTGATTTTCTTCATCCCTCTCCCTCTCTCTTTTTCTCTTTTCCTGGTTGCTGCCTGACTGTAATAAAAGCATACATGCCACATTAATCATTTAACCACCCCCTTGAGTCACCACCAGCCTGTTTTAGCCACGAGCTTTCCATTTGGACAAAATTCTCTTGCGAATGCTGATTAAAATGTGTTGTTTACGCTTTTCTCATCCCTATTTTATAGTAATGTGCAGCTTTTAAGTGAACAAGCGAAGAGTGAGATGAGAGAGTAATAGAAGAGCTGGCAGTGCTGCTTCGAATTCAAGTGTTTGTTCAATGGCACACAGTTTTCTCCCTGGAAAACATTTTGTTGTCTGATTTTCATTTTTCTGTCCATGGTGGCACAAATTAAATGATGCAGTGCTGGATTTGTTTGTAGATTACGTGATGGTTAAGAGTTGAGCACTGCCAGCAAAATTATATACTGTATATATATATTTTTTAGATTGATCTGCGGGAAAACGTTTCACCTTTGTCCTGTCGACATTATTGGGTCATTGTAGTTCATCATATATTTTGAAATGCTTTTTAGTTATTGTCATCTATTTTTCATCATAGGTGAGGGAAATGTTGTTGACAAACATCTTTTTTTTTTTGAACACTGACACAGAGGGTGTTTATCAAGCCTCCCCGCACTTACACTGGCTCGTACACCGCACTTAGCTCCTCTAGAACTCAATAAAAAATCTTGTATGGTAGCACTACTTGTATTGTTCTCAGCTTGATATATCACTTTGCTTGCATTTCCTCACGTGGATAAAAGCGTCTGCTAAATGAATAAATGTAAATGTAAGATATCATTTTTCTTAACCCTGCATGGGAAAATTAAAGTGTTACGGCATATATAAATATATAAATATTCAAGGTGCACCATACTAGTTGCATTCTTTCTGTGCTTCAGGGGTTTCCTCCAGGTACTCTGGTTTCCTCCCCAGTCCAAAGACTGGCTGATTGGCATCTCTAAATTGTCCGTAGTGTGTGAATGTGTGTGTGATTGTGCCCTGCAATGAGTTGGCACCCTGTCCAGAGTGTCCCCCGCCTTGTGCCCGGAGATCCCTGGGATAGGATAAAAGGCTCCACGTGACCCTGTGTAGGATAAGCTTTACAGAAAGTGGATGGATGGATGGGGTGGATGGATAGGGGATGGACAGTAGCAGTGTCATTATGACAAGAATGCAAAATGAATGTAGCAGTATGATACAGTATCTGGGTAGTAAATAGGTATGAAGAATGTTCAAATTGCAGAAGTACTGATACAGTATATCAAAGGATTGTCATTGTGCAAATATACATTGAGTGACAGCAGCATGATGTATATTCAAAAACGGTAATTTCAGTAACAGTGCAAAAATGATTTATCATTAGACTTACTTAAATACTTAAAGTATTGCCTAGAGCAGTGGTCACCAACCCTGTTTCTGGAGATCTACCTTCCTGAAGACTTTAGCTCCAACCGTAATCATGCCCATCTGATCGTCTAATCTAATCGAATCTGATCATCGATTAAGAAGTTCTTGATCAACTAAAACAGGTGTTAGATTTTGGTTGGAGATGAAACCTGCAGGAAGGTAGCGCTCAAGGAAGAGGGTTGGTGACCACTGGCCTAGAGCTTATAGTGCAACATACCAGTGTACTATATACAGTGTATTGAACTGACTGAATGCAGGTACAGTAACTGGACGGGTTCATCAAATTCCAGGTGTGGCAGATCACTAAGGGCAGATGTTGTACATCCTAGAAGCCGCAGGCATGAAGGACCTAGAGTATAATTCTTTTGAACTGAATATTTGCATAGACTCCTGCCCTCCCTTCGCTTCTACAGAGATCCCTTCACTTCTACAGGCATGAACATACGTCTCAGTGGTTATTTATCAATTTCTCCTAATAGATTTAACTCATTTGCCTCCTAAAAGTTAACTAACACACACACACACACACACACACACACACACACACACACACACACACACACACCTGCTTCTCTAGCTTTTAATGTTATTCACTGAAATGCAATTTCAAACCAAAAATTGAAAAGCTCAGAGACAAAATGTAAAACAGTAATACTGCTCACAATGCTCACGTCTCTTTTTTTGTCTCAGTTTTTCTTTGCAATCTCATTTTCAATGCAGTTGTAGTTTTCATTTTGTCTACTTAGTGTCACCTGCTTCTATTTACCCCTGTTAGAAGTTGTCTTCCTGATAAGCTTATATGTACATCCTACTTTACCTAAAATCTTTATATATACAGCGTGCCTTAAAACACACACACACAAAGAATATATACATTTGTAACACCTGAAAACAGATTTAGACAGGCAACAGGTATATTTTGCTTTAACATAAAATGTCTACACTGAATAAATAGACAGAGATCCTGGCATTTCATCCAGGATATATTCTTGGCTCATGACCAGTATTCCTGGGATAGGCCCCAGATCCACCATGACCCTGATCAGGATAAAATGCTTTCTGAAAATGAGTGAGTGAGTGAGGTTTTCTAGTTGGACCGGGCAGATTACATACAAGATACAATATAGAGTAAGTTCATGTGAATAATCTATGGGTGGAAAATGGTCAAAGAATTGTCTGCTGTAGAACTGCAACAACTAATCGATGAAATCGATAATAATCGATTATGAAAATCGTTGTCAACGAATCTCATTATTGATTAGTTAGTCTGTGCGTGGCACGGGGGAGGTTTACTAATTATGTTACTTCTGTTCTGAAAACACACCTCGGAGAGTAAATACTAAAGTTGTGTCCCAAATGAAGTACTGTACACTTACACTATGTACTATATACTCTACCGTCTAGTGTGTGGATTTTAGAAAGATAATATCATCTCAAATAAAACACTATCGTTTTTTTTTTTTTTTACTAACCGGAAGTACAAGCCACTTCCTAGGCGACGGCGCATGATGTCATACACATACTAGCTTTAGCAGACACCCAGAGTCACCGATAATGACTTTCTTCAGTTTACTTTGTCAGTGTTACCTTTTATTCCCAACATGACCTCAGTTACCATCAGACAGAGGCGAAATCATCACGTGACTGATGAGGAAAGTGTGTAACCTCCAAGTCCTCTAAGGGGAGCATTTTAAACACCATGGAAATCAAACTGATGCACGAGGACAAACTTATGTTTATATCCAAAATGCTCCACTGTGTGCAAGGGGCAGGGGAAACTGGTGCAAGCTGCTTAAAAGGTTTAGTTTAATTCCAGTTTATTGTCATTATATGTTGTATTTGTGCGCTTGCAGTGTAAATTCTGTTGTTTATTATAACGGAAGTGATGTGTTAGTAACGAGGCCGCGTTGCTGATCACGCACAGTGTAGACGCACTGATACAGAGTGTAGTGCGAGTGAGATCTGTAATGTCTAATTAAAACACTACGATCAAAAGTAAAATAATATATCTAAAGGCAGCGAGTAACAGAAACCACAAGGTGCAGTGAAAGTGAGTTTTAGGACTGCAGTTTAATTCAGTGCTTTTTGTGCATCCATAAAAACTATATAAATATAGATTATTTTTCCAATTAATTGATTATATATATATAATCAATTAATCTGAAAAATAATCGGCCAACTAATCGATTATGAAAATAATCATTAGTTGCAGCCCTAGTCTGCTGTTGTCACTTGTATTTCAACCACAGCATATTCAATACACAATAATGCAATTACTGTCACGTCCCAAGACGTAAAGGAGTTGAGTACGGAAGGGGGGAGACAGGAACTTGGCATGAGCAGGGAGTGGGTTGGCCGTCTCTTCGACCTGGGTCAAGAACTTGGCATGAGCAGAGCTTGGGTCGGCCGTCTCTTTGATCTGGGACAATAATGTGTCTTGGGAGGCCGTCTCTTCAACCTGGGACAGGAACTTGGCATGAGCAGAGCTTGGGTTGGTCGTCTCTTTGACTTGGGTCAGGAACTTGGCATGAGCAGAGCTTGGGTTGGTCGTCTCTTCCACCTGGGTCAGGAACTTGGCATGAGCAGAGCTTGGGTTGGTCGTCTCCTCAACCTGGGACAGGAACTTGGCATGAGCAGAGCTTGAGTTGGCCGTCTCCTCAACCTGGAACAGGAACTTGGCATTACATTGGAATTCTGGGGCTGAGACCCCCTCATGGGTTTCAGGCTGAAACTCTGGGGCTGAGGTCACCATGTTGACCTCTGGCTGAAGCTCTGAGGTTGCCACGTTGACCTCTGGCTGGTGCTCAGCGTGTGAGACCTCCTCGTTGACCTCTGGCTGTAGTTCAGGTGCTGAGACCACCTTGTGGGTCTCAAGCTGGAGCTCTGAGGTCGCCACATTGACCTCTGGCTGGAGCTCAGCATGCGAGACCACCTCGTGGGTCTCAAGCTGGAGCTCTGAGGTCGCCATGTTGACCTCTGGCTGAAGCTCGGCAGGTGAGACCACCTCATGGGTCTCAGGTTCGAGCTCTGGTTGTGAGATCGCCACGTTGGCCTCTAGCAGGAGCTCTGCTGGTGAGACCTCCTCGTGGGTCTCAAGCTGGAGCTCTGAGGTCGTCACGTTGACCTCTGGCTCGGCGGGTGAGGCCACCTCATGGGTCTCAGGTTCGAGCTCTGGTTCTGAGGTCGCCATGTTGACCTCTGGCTGGAGCTCGGCAGGTGAGACCACCTCATGGGTCCCAGGTTCGAGCTCTGGTTCTGAGGTCGCCATGTTGACCTCTGGCTGGTGATCAGTGTGTGAGACCTCCTCGTGGATCTCTGGCTGGAGCTCAGGTGCTGAGACCTCCTTGTGGGTCTCAAGTTGGAGCTCTGAGGTCGCCATGTTGACCTCTGGCTGGAGGTCGGCATGCAAGACCAGCTTGTGGGTCTCAAGCTGGATCTCTGAGGTCACTACGTTGAACTCTGGCTGGAGCTAAGCATGCAAGACCGCCTCGTGGGTCTCAAGCTGGAGCTCAGAGATCGCCACATTGACCTCTGGCTGAAGCTCAGCGCATGAGACCACCTCATGGGTCCCAGGTTTGAGCTCTGGTTCTGAGGTCGCCATGTTGACCTCTGGCTGGAGCTCGGCATGCAAGACCACCTCGTGGGTCTCCAGCTGGAACTTTGAGTTTGTGACGTTGACCTCGGGCTGGAGCTCTGCAGCTGCTTTCTTATGTAGCCGTCTGTGTTTGCACCAGCTGCTCTTGAAGCATTGCTGAGAGCAGAAAAATGAAGCCGCGGATTCTGCCATGTCCATCCACTTGTAATAGAGGTGAAATGGCGGGTCAGCCTGGGTCATCCCATTGACTCTCCACCCCAGTAAATCCAGGTCGTGTAGCTGCCCTGGCTGCGTTAAATCCTCCAGAAAAAGTTCCGCAAACTGAGTGACATCATTGGGGGCGGTGGAACCTGTACGTACCAGCTGCTCCACCCAGTCACAGGCCGGGCTGGAAAACCGGGACACTAAGAACCCAAGCCACCGTTTCTTGTCAGGCTTGGTATACGCCAGGCTACAGAAGTACACTTGGCAGTGGCACAGGAACATCACTGGGTAGCTCTCTAACCCATACGTCTCAGGTGGGAGTTCAGCGTCAGTCCTCTGGGGAAACTGCACTGATAAGAATCGTGGGCAGTAATCCGTATATTGACTGCCATGATGCTCTCCTCATTCTCCTTCTGCTTCCATGTTTGAGGCGGAGTATTCTGTCACGTCCCAAGGTGTAAAGGGGTTGAGTACAGAAGCAGGTGCAGGAAAAGACGTATTTATTAAAGGAGACAAAGGCAGAAAAATCCAATAACGTAGTCAAGACAGGCAAAGAGTTGGGCAATCAGCAAACAGGCATAAACGGGGCAAAGCAGGAATCAAAGTTGTGGTCACATAAAACAGGTTCGAAACACAAAACAAAACATGAACTATTACTATAAGCCGGGAGCGGAAAAACCAACGTGGACGAAATGAACTAATCTATGCTATTCTATCAGGGTAATTTAAGCAATGTATCTAACTATACTAACTATAATACTCTGCGAGATGTACAGGGATGCGAGCACTATATATCCCGAATATAATCAGCCCTAAGTGCTGGCAGCTGAAAACAATAGAGCCATACCCTCGAACCACAACCAATGACAGAACAGGGAGGAGACAGAACAGACACAAAACAAATGCACGTGTCCACAGTAAACAATGTCACAGTTGTCAACATTCAAACAGCATGTGCTCGCTGAGCACTCGTGCACATAGCTCGTGCATGCGCACGCCCTCTCATCTCTACGAGTACGCTGCCAATAGGGGAGATCGTGACAATTACATTATCAGGAACGATCAACTGCTTGCCCATCCCAGCCAATCTCCCTAATCTAACCCTAGCCTAGACCTGTCTGCTATGGCAGAATATCCAGAATTCTGATACAGAAGACAAAATAATCATTTCAACCTTCAAATCATTCAAACTACATACATCTTTAATATTTGTAAGATGTCATACGATGATGAATCACTGAGAAGGTAAAAGGCTAAAAATAAAGTGGACAACTAATGACTACATGCGACCAGAATAAGCAGAACATTTTTATAAACTCAAATAGAGGCCGGTAAATTCAGTAGAGTGTTAGACCTTTACCACAGTTCCCCTGTCAGAATAAAAAACCCTCAGCTGAAGTGCTGAAGTTAATAAAAATATTTCCACATAGGTCACTGTCTGTGTGTGTGTGTGTGTGTGTGTGTGTGTGTCAGGCAAACTAAGCCAGTCTCTGCTGCTTATCTTACCACACACTGCAGGCTACTATCCAGCACAACAGTTCACCAGCAGTGCAATCTAAATTAGTAACACAAAATTAATACAATAATAAATGTAAATGTAGGTAGTCTTCTAGACACATATCAATATGAGTGTGAACACCTACATACAGTGGTGTTTGAAAGTTTGTGAACCACCCATTTTCTGTATTTCTGCCTAAATATGACCTAAAACATGGTCAGATTTTCACACAAGTCCTAAAAGAAGATAAAGAGAACCCAATTAAACAAATAAGACAAAAATATTATACTTGTTAATTTATTTATTGAGGAAAATGATCCAATATTACAAAACTGTGAATGGAAAAAGTATGTGAACCTTTGCTTTCAGTATGTGGTGTGACCCCCTTGTGCAGCAATAACTGCAACTAAATGTTTTCGGTAACTGTTGATCAGTCCTGCACATCGGCTTGGAGGAATTTTAGCCCGTTCCTCAGTACAGAACACTTCAACTCTGGCATGTTGGAGGGTTTCTTCACATGAACGGCTTACTTTGGGTCCTTCCACAACATTTCGATTGGATTAAGGTCAGGACTTTGACTTGGCCATTCCAAAACATTAACTTTATTCTTCTTTAACCATTCTTTAGTAGAATGACTTGTGTGCTTAGGGCCGTTTTCTTTCTGCATGACCCACTTTCTCTAGAGATTCAGTTCATGGACAGATGTCCTGACATTTTCCATTAGAATTCGTTGGTATAATTCAGACTTCATTGTTCCATCAATTATAGCAAGCTGTCCCGGCCCAGATGCAGCAAAACAGGCCCAAACCATGATACTACCACTGACTAAAGAGTTTGGACTCCACCAATGCACAGAGATAGTTTTGTAACCTTTTCCAGCCTGATGAACATCAACAATTTGTTTTCTGAGGTCCTTGGAAAGCTCCTTTGTTTGTGCCATGCTACACTTCCACAAACATGTATTGTGAAGATCAGACTCTGCTAGATCTGTTTTTAAATAAAACGTGCTCATGCCTAACACCTGATTGTCACCCCATTGATTGAAAACACCTGACTGTAACTTCACCTTCAAATTAAACTGCTAATCCTAGAGGTTCACATACTTTTGCCACTCAAAGATATGAAACTTTGGATCATTGTCTTCAATAAATAAATGACCATATATAATATTTTCATGTCATTTGTTTAATTTGGTTGTCTTTTTCTACTTTTTTGGACATGTGTGAAACTCTGATGATGTTTTATGTCATATTTATGCAGAAAATGCTAAGCACCACTGTAAGAAGATGCTTAAATTGTAAAGTATTAAGCATGTTCAAGCAGAGTAAAGAGGTTGGGAATCTTATTGTAGTAGTCAAGTTATTAAACATTTTCTCCAAAGGAACACATGTATTTGGATTAAAAGGAGAAAAAAAACCCCCTCCTTCATAAATCGAATAAGGCCTGAGCTTTCAGCTCCCTCTGGAATTTTAATTATTCTGAGATTTTGCCAACTACTATGGCTTTCCAAGTCAATACATTGTCCCTGAAGTTGTTTGACTTATTTACCTGAGTCGATGTAGCACATCATAAGATTAGAAACTCCATCAATGAGTGCATCAATGGTTTTACCAATGTTTGTCTGCACTTTGATACTTTGCTCGAACGGACTTCCACAGCAGGATAATAACTTAATCCATATCCTCATGAAGATGCTGAAGTTTAGTGGCAGGCTTCAAATGAAGAGAATCAATATCTTTTGAAGTTGTGAGATATTGACTGCACATGTACATTGAACTGCATTGAACAGCTCAACTGCACATGAGCTGCACTGAACATTTACACAGTTAGCATCTACATTGCCATTTTGCTGACATTTGCTATGAGCTTCTGTTGAATGTGTACATTTTGGCCACTCTTTGGGGGTTTTGGTAACATAATGTCTCTCTCCAGTTAGAGTCATGCTGGTAGCACAGAATGAAAGTCCTGGGGAATTTATTCTGAATTTAAATTGGATTCCTATGAGGTTTTTCATCCCATATTTAATAATACAGGCATGTGAGTTCTATAGTATGAAAAGTACTATTGCAGATACATTCACATTCAAGAATGTAATTTACATAATTATAGAGTTTGTTATGCTGGAATGTTTGGTACGTACAACATAAATAAATAAATAAATAAATAAATAAATATAACACTAGTGAATATGCTTCTAGTTTGCAATATTTTGTAATTGAATACAACAATATTGATTACAAATTACATTATTGACAACAACTTGTGTGAAAAGTAGAATCTTAGACAGATTCACATGAATTTCAGAGTTTATAAGTATTTGGTTTGTCCACTTTTTGCTTTAATGAGCTAGCATGGACTTCACAGGTTTGTGGAAAACCTTATGATCCATTTTAGATCAAATCCACCAGAGTATCATCTGAACACTTACTTCAATAGAAGAAATTAAACACAAGGAAAATCTGACCTTTAGTACAAAGCAGTGAACATGATCAATATCACTACCTTGTTTACATTTAAATAGGGACCAAGAAAGAGTGCAGAATCTTGAATATTAAATAGTCAGTATATTGAACATTTACTTTCTTTGATTTCAATATTTCATCATTCTAAAACCTTTTGTTCGTTTCCAATTTTAAATGGGGAAAAACATCCCAGATTGTCAATGTAGTCTCAGACTTTTGGATCCCACTGACCATTTCTGAATGTATATTTTGTGTTCTAAGCTTCTTACATAATCATCTTTCAGCCAACTAGTTCAAATTTACAGAGCTTGTTGAAAATCTCGAAGTTACTCTTCCATTCAAACATGCGTTTCACATGCATGAGGTAATGAACTAGTGCATAGCTTTAATATGTGTGAACATCTTACTTTTGAATACTCATCAGCATGCTTCCTGAAAACTTACATGCACTGATATGCAAGGCTTGTGCAGGCAATGAAACACTTTGCAAGTCATTAGAAACTAGAGTGCCACATCCACTGTGAAAATGCCCAACTTTTCATAGTAATTTATTCTGCAGGGTGATTGACTGGCCTTCAGTGCTCCAGCAGATACCATCTTGGCAGCAGAGAGACAGGCTGTTACAGTGAATGGAAAATTAGTATCTCAGACTCAGTCCTGAAACATAATTGGCGAAATGTTGGCTGTTCCTGATATGATGATGGAGGGGATTCTGGCCTACTGTCTACCCTATTAATTCCACTTCCTGAGTTTTTTTTTCAATCTCATACCCAGTGATACAGACAGTAACTGGAGCTCAGAATTGAACCCCAGAACATAGAGCTATGAGGAGTTACCAACACTACCGTCTGATCCACAGCATGTCTTTGTGACAATACATTACATTGCTGTAGAATTACTGTTTCTTAGTGAATATTTTGGGTCGTTAGATATGTTTTAAAGAGACCATAGTGCCACTTCTGACCTGGAAAAGTTGTTTTGCACACATGCACATGCATACACACATACACACACACACACACACACACACACACACATTCACACACTAATTCATATCTATCAGCAATTTAGCATAGCCAATCCACCTACTGTAATGTTTTTGTAAGGTGGGAAGAAAGCAGATAACCCAGAGGAACAGTAAACTAATATTAAACCATAAATCAATGAACACCAGTCTCAGAGAGACAGCGAGACAGAGGGAGAGCAGATGGGCCCATTTTGTTAAGATTTTAATATTCTTTTTATAGTAAGAAATGCAAATTAGAAACCCATCCTATAAACCAGTTTTAATATACACTCATTTCTAAACTAGTTTTGTAAATCATGTTAAAATGACCAAATATAATTAGAGAATAAGGCAAAGGCGCTAATTAGCATGATGAGCTTTGTATGTCATTAAGACATTTGTATTAAGACCAATGGCATCTGCTAGTTAAAATGATTAATGCCATTGGTTAATCAACCAAAGGTTCAGGTGTTGGGTATGGTGTATACCATATGGTATATGTCCATGAAGTTTCAGTAAAATTAGCCTAAAAAATGCCTATCCAAGGCATACCCAAATTAAAATTAAAGCTGTTCTTGAACCAGTTGGAGTACTTGTATGGTTTTGGTCTCTTTTGAAAGGGGACACTCTGAAGTCCCCATAAGTCAGAATCACTAATGTAAGTGCTACTGGCATTGAGAAATAGAGGTTTGAACACACTGAAACATAAGATGATGTCCACAACTGCTACTGTACAGCTCACGCTTTTCACTTAGGAAAGGGGAGATGAGCTTGCTGTAGCACAGACTCTCCTTGGCATTTGAAGCCTATAAACAGGACATGGAAGCTCCTATTGGTTCAAATGAGGTGTCATTCGATAGCTCTGACGTTTAGGTGTGTTAACTCGTGTGCTGTGTAGATAAGGAGAACAAAGAGGTCTTCTGAGATGATTTGGAGCAATGCAGCACCAGTTCTTTTTTGATGTAAAATGTGTTTTGGACTAAATGGTTTTACATAAATGGATTGTTTGGACCTTTGCCAGTGTAACAAGACGGGATTTTTGTCGGGATGTTATGGATCAGTGGAGTGCTATGAGGCTTGGTGTTCTGACAAAGACATTGATTGTAGCTACTGTTGTGATTGTATCTCAAAACAGTTTATATCAATCGAATCACAAGATTCTTAGCTTTCCCACGGTATATTGCACGAGTATACATCTACTACATACATCTGTGTAAATGGCAAAGTTCTCCCAATAACACTGATAAAAAAGACGTTAAACTTCCTATGGCCCACGGGTGGGCCACTGGAATGCCATATATTGTCATGCATGCAAGTAATATATTGTCATTACTTGCATGAACGGTCTTGTGGGCAGATGAAACCTTTTACAGTTCAACTTCAGTATCTGTCTCACTTTCACACATGGTCACGGGAACAAAATCTCACACCTAGCCCATATGTAAACTTTATAAGCAATAGAAACACTTTACCCACAAGCAAATTAAAACTGAGAACCTGATGATGAACAGAAAATGAGAGAAAACACTGTTTTGAGGGTCTGATAGCAGTGAGAGGAAGCCATTACAAAGTGTATGTTTGAGTCTGTTTTATTTTTTATCTTCATAGCTGCCAAGGTTGGCTTTCAGTGTGTGACCATCCTAGAAACACACCTGTCTCTCAGACCACTGGAGGAGGGAATGAGCACTCATCACTTCAATGGTCAGATACATACACTGTCTGTGTGTGTGTGTGTGTGTGTGTGTGTGTGTGTGTGTGTGTGTGTGTGTGTGTGTGTGTGGATAGGAATATCTGACGGTTTTGAACTTGTGAGGATATTTAACTGGGCCCCCAAGGAACAATGCTTCCTTTATTATTAAAAAAAAATAAAAATAACTGAACTAAAAGAGGCAAAATATTTTCTTTTCATTACTAAGGTTAAGGGGTTGGTTTATATCTACCATAGCTTTAATTAGCTGCATTAATAATTATGCCAATGGAAGGTCCTCACAAGGATAGATAGATAATAAGATAGTAAGGATTTTGTTTTAAATCTCTCTCTCTGAGTACATTCAATAGAAGTGTAAACAGCTTTGGCTCTACTTCTCTACTTCTAGTCATACTGATGATGAGGTTTCTGATGGAAGAATATTATTGAGAGAGAGAGAGAGAGAGAGAGAGAGAGAGATGAATTATGAATTAAAGGCATTAATGGCTGGGGAGTATTGGTGCAAATATGTTATCTAAACTTATAGATGTGCCATATTTGATATTTCCTATCCAGCACAAGGCTGACCGCTGATAAAAAGGATCAAATTGGATAAGTGCTTACCATTACTGACTCTTTGAACTCTTGAGCTTGAGTATTTTCTGCCCTGACTCTTATTTATTTTTGCTGTTGTTGTTATTACACTTTTGCCTTAAGATATAATATAATTATACACACACACACACACACACACACACACACACACATATATATATATATATATATATATATATATATATTATTTATTATAAAAACAAACTAGAAATTAAAATAAGATAACACAGAGAAATCAGAAATGTATCAGTACCTGTGTGTAGACAAAAATAATGTATAAAGTAGAAAAAATGTGGTGAAAAACGAGAGAAGGACATCCAGTCACTCTTCTCTCATACTATCTGATCTGACCTGTTTTTATGCCCCAGGCTCTGAAAATTTCAGATAAAACATTTGATCTGACCCACCAACATCCAACCAATTACAGACTTGGCTCTACTTGACTATCAATCATGTTACTTGTTACTCATGTTACTCAGTTCAGCTCAGCTCAGTGCAAAAGCTCAGTCACTTGCACTAGTATTCAGTTGGTCTAGCCTCAGCAGTTTGATGAACTTCATCTTCAACGTTATACAGGGGAAAAAGTGGAAGGTTTTATACTGGACAAGTCAGTCCATAGACCTTATCCCAATTGAGCAAGAAATTCTCCTTCTGAAGAAGAGTCGGTGAGAAATACCAGTGTGGAACCACTGGACACTGTGGATACTGCACTGTCCGATAAGGCAATGGGACTGGTGCAGAAGATCTGTCAGAATTAAAAATGGCGCATCGGCTCTTTTGAAGTTGTAGGTCACATGACAATGTCAACATGGTGGTTGTGGTATATCCGGATTGTATTCGTGCTACACACTTATACTGATCAGTACGTAATATATCAACAGCCAAGCAGTAGGTACTGAATCAAATTTTTAAAAGTAGTTCTGCTGAAATAATTTAGATGCCTCCAGGTCCACCTACATTACTCTGGGGTGATTTCAAAATGTCTAGCATTTACAAATGTCGCAGCTGAGCTCAGACTGTCAGCATAATGTTACTTTATTATGTATTCTGCTGTATTTTCTGGCTTGCATAAGGATAGTATGCAGTTCTGGGGGTATCCATCCGAGAAGTGTGTGTGTGTGTGTGTGTGTGTGTGTATAAAGTAATGAGGCCATTATCAGAGTGAACAGCTAATCTGGCCCCTCACAGAGAGTAAACACAATTAATCATTCATATCATCTGTCATCCCTCTTTTGCTCTCGCTCCCTCCCTATTCACTTTCTCTGCACTTTCTGTGCACTCTCTCCTGGATTCTCTCCATTTCTCCTTCTCAAACCGTGTCGAAAACGAAACCAGTCAGCATTAGTTATGAACTTATTTTATGGCTTGTGCTTGCAGTTTGGTTCATTAGTTTCAAGCTTTAAAGATTATTTCTTTTTTATGCTGAAAGAACATTAAAGGACTGCTTAAAATTCTCTAACGGTCACAGCAAAACAGAATTATTAGGACATGAAAAACAGTATGTAGCATGAAAGAAAATAAACAAGAACACACAGGGATATAATATACCGTAGTGAAAGCTCGGGTCTTTCTTCTGTCCAAGAATGAACAGAAATAATACTCATTTTCAAGACTTGTCCATGTTCATTAGAAAAAATAATCTGGAATTTTCTGCAAACCTAATTATATATTTGTATTTTTACAGGAAGATGTCCATTTGTATTAAGCCCTATGACCAGCATTAAGCTCATGCAGTGTTGTCTGCAACCTGACAATCACTCAAAAGGTCATTTTTGCCTAATGAAGCCAAGTGCAACAGAAAAGCCCTTTTAAAAGGCCTTAATTCAAAGTTCAGGTCACTATAAGAAAAAGGTCACTTTCTCTCCATTTCGTGTGCATAATGCCTCAAATGTCATAAGAATCATGAGACGTGAGGCAGCAGGTGAGGGCAGGCTGGAGCTCACAACTAAAGTTGCTCTGCAGATGATATTTTAACAGAGTGATATCTCATCTGACCTTTGACCCCATAACACACCTGTAGCATCAGCAGACATCAGACATACATCTTTGTATAATAAAGATCATCATTATTCTCTTTTGTGGGAATGGGAGAACATCATCACAAATGCATGCATGCAGCACATGCTTAAATGTTAAACGTAATCTATACAACATTGTACTATGACTTCTCATATGCAAAGTCCAGGCACACGTTAACTGAATTTCATCCAAGGTTTATGTTTGTACTGATTGATTCTCATACTGTCTAATTGATATTATTATGTGTATTAGGGTGGCACGGTGGTACAGCAGGTAGAAGATTGGATTCAGAGACTCATTAGATTTACTGTATGGTTCAGATTCAGATTTGTGTTGACTCTAAGATTTGATTCAGAGACTCACTGGCTTTATGATTTAGATTCTGAGACTCCATGATTGGATTCAGAGACTCGTTGGCTGCATGATTTACTTTCTTATTCAGAGACTTATTGACTATATTTTAAGGATTCATTCGTTGCATGATTTAGATTCAAGGCTCATTGACTATATTATTTAAATTCAGAGAACCATTGACTTTGATTCAGAGACTCATTGGTTCTCTGATTCAGATTCAAGGCTCATTCACTATGTGATTTAAATTCAGAGGCTCGTTGGCTTTAGAACTGAAAGTTTCATTGGCAATATATTTATATTTTACATTTGATTCTCAACTATTTGGTTTCAATTCAGAGACTCATTGGCTATATGATTCAGAGTCAAGATTCACTGACTATATGATTTAATTTTAGAGTCTCATTATATGATTAAGATTCAAGATTAATTGAATATGTGGTTTAAATTCAGAAACGTTTTGGCTCTATGATTCAGAGACTCTGGTTCTGATGCCGTTTAGAGGCTCGTTCAGATGCAGAGGCTTATTGTCTCTATGGTTCACTTTCAGAGGTTCATTGTCTGTATGATTCAGACGCATTAAGCCATGGTGACTACATAAATCATAATACAAAGTACTGAAGAACTGCAGAACAGCCGCCGTCAATACTTGCAGTTCTTCATAAAGAAGTTTCCATAAAAAATCATTTTCATATTGTTACATATGCCATGAAGGATGACATTTTTGGTCTGACAGTGAGTGTTAGACTCTATTTCCAGAATATGTGGCAGAGTTATTGCATGTCATCATATATTTAGATTTCTATTTGTCTGTCTCATGAACAGCACTGAGATGTAGATATTTATTAGTTCTCACTCTTTTACCAATCTCTCTTTCTTTCTCTAACACTCCTGTGCTGATACAGAGGTAGAAAAAGGAGCAGATAATTGTTTAGGGAATAGAAGACGAGGCATGAAGGTTCTGTTTGTTTGTGTCTCTGTGATTGACTTTTCATTATCTGGTACAGATGCATCACTATATACAGCATGGGGAAATGTTTACAGACACGCATCTTTAAAAGCAAACAAGAAGTACATCACCAATTCAGGTAACACACACAAACATACACATTGAGAAAAAAAAAAAAAATCAATTTTCAGCCTCAGCAGGAAGTACATTCTCAGAGGAATGGGATTTGAGGGATGAAATCTTAATCTTTACCAAAATCACACGTGCCCTACATGTAGACCGAATGCATTTGGATGGGACTTAAAAAGGGGAAAGAAGAAAAATAAATAAATAAAATAACATAAATAAAAATATATTCTTCTTTTAGGGGGCACGGTGGCTTGGTTGTTAGCATATTTGCCTCGCACCTCTGGGGTTGGAAGTTTGATTCCCCCTGCCAAATGTGCATGGTGCCCAGCATGCACGTTGTCCCCACGCTTCGGGGGTCTCCTCCGGGTACTCTGGTTTCCTCCCCCAGTCCAAACATATAATAATAATAATAGGTACCTCTAAAATTGTCCACAGTGTGTGCATGGGTGTGTGAGTATCTCCAACCTTGTATCCTGAGTCCCCTAGGATAGGCTCCAGGCTCTCCACAACCCTGTGTAGGATTAGTGGTACACAAAATGGATGGATGGACATTCTTCTTCCTGCACAACCATAAAATCTCAAGAAAAAAAAATTGTCAGCTAAGACTTTTTGCTTCTAAGAACTACACATCTACAAGGCTTTCCCTCGTGGAATAAAAAGAGGTAAGGAATTGAAAGCTGCCATAAACTTTACATTTAGTCACCAAAGGAGTCCAGCTCTCGCTCTGAACCTGTTCCATCCCTCTAAATAAATGGGTGTACGCAGTGCAGTGAAAAGAAAAGACTGAAGAGGACAGTAGACATGATTTTCTTCATGAAATGCTACAAATTTAATCGCATTACAGATTAAATTTGTAGAATTAGATTATAGTGCAGTTGTTTGTATGGAGTAAATTTCTGCATTCATAAAGCTAAATCTGAGCAAATGACACTACAATTATCCAATCAGCCAATCACGTGGCAGCACTGCAACGCATACATGCATCATGCAGATACAGCTCAAGAGCTTCAGCTAATCTTCACATCAAACATCAGAAAGGGGAAAAGGGTATTGGTCCCCCATCAGATGGGATGGTTTGTGTATTCCAGAAACTGCTGATCTACTGGGAATTAAACCCTTAAACACATACCTTGGGTTGTTAGCGACCCGGAACGTCATACAGTACCCTCCCCCTTGTTAATTTTTATTTAATTAGATTTAATTAGATTTATTTAATTAGACCTCCACCTTCTTAGTATTTCACAATCAATTGATCAAGAATATAACCAGAAAAAAAAAATTAAATTGTCAAATAATATCTGTTTTATAATTCATTTATTGTAAAAAGGTTATAGGGTCGCTACTGACCTGAGGTATTTAATAGTGTAAGTATATTTTTCTGCGCAACAATATTGAACCTAGCACGGCTCAGTAAGTGCAGTTCACTATTATTCCTCAAGGTGGGAATGTTTGGTAAATGATGATGTAATGTGTCAATCACAATTATCTCAGACATAAAAGAACCCTTACAAAACTTGACATGGTTACTGCAGAACAAGTTTCTAATCAAATATTAGCGTCGTTTGACGGTGAAGCTGTGAACGAACAAACTATTGATTTAGATGATTATGAACATGATAGTAACCTATTGAGAGTAACGTATCGAATGATCCAGATCCTAATATGAGCCAGATGCTGAATTTACTGGGGGAGCTGCAGAAGATGCCATATTTACCTATCATAATATGACTTGATAATATTGTTTCTAGCCATGAAAATAATACATGATAAAATGACTTTAATTACAAAAAACTAAATATTGTAATGATTTTAATTTTGTTCTGGAGGCTGAAAAGATTGAATGAAAATAACTACAGTTGAACATTGGAACAGTGTCCATGCATCTATTGTAGTCATTACTATCAGTGTATACAGACAGTTTAGACAAACTGTTCTTTAAGAACGATTAAAGGTGACACACACTCTCGCTGACAGCACTCAGACTATATATACAGTGAGGGAAAAAAGTATTTGATCCTCTGCTGATTTTGTACGTTTGCCCACTGACAAAGAAATGATCAGTCTATAATTTTAATGGTAGTTGTATTTGAACAGTGAGAGACAGAATAACAACAAAACAATCCAGAAAAACGCATGTCAAAAATTTTATAAATTAATTTGCATTTTAATGAGGGAAAAAAGTATTTGACCCCCTCTCAATCAGAAAGATTTCTGGCTCCCAGGTGTCTTTTATACAGGTAACGAGCTGAGATTAGGAGCACACTCTTAAAGGGAGTGCTCCTAATATCAGTTTGTTACCTGTATAAAAGACACCTGTCCACAGAAGCAATCAATCAGTCATATTCCAAACTCTCCACCATGGCCAAGACCAAAGAGCTCTCCAAGGATGTCAGGGACAAGACTGTAGACCTACACAAGTCTGGAATGGGCTACAAGACCATTGCCAAGCAGCTTGGTGAGAAGGGGACAACAGTTGGTGCGATTATTCGCAAATGGAAGAAGCACAAAAGAACTGTCAATCTCCCTCGGCCTGGGGCTCCATGCAAGATCTCACCTCGTGGAGTTGCATTGATCATGAGAACAGTGAGGAATCAGCCCAGAACTACACGGGAGGATCTTGTCAGTGATCTCAAGGCAGCTGGGACCATAGTCACCAAGAAAACAATTGGTAACACACTACGCCGTGAAGGACTGAAATCCTGCAGCGCGCGCAAGGTCCGCTGCTCAAGAAAACACATATACATCCCCGTCTGAAGTTTGCCAATGAACATCTGAATGATTCTGAGGACAACTGGGTGAAAGCATTGAGGTCAGATGAGACCAAAATGGAGCTCTTTGGCATCAACTCAACTCGCCGTGTTTGGAGGAGGAGGAATGCTGCCTATGACCCCTGGAACACCATCCCCACCGTCAAACATGGAGGTGGAAACATTATGCTTTGGGGTTTTTTTTCTGCTAAGGGGACAGGACAACTTCACCGCGTCAAAGGGACGATGGACAGGGCCATGTACCGTCAAATCTTGGGTGAAAACCTCCTTCCCTCAGACAGGGCATTGAAAATGGGTCGTGGATGGATATTCCAGCATGACAATGACCCAAAACACATGGCCAAGGCAACAAAGGAGTGGCTCAAGAAGAAGCACATTAAGGTCCTGGAGTGGCCTAGCGAGTCTCCAGACCTTAATCCCATAGAAAATCTGTGGAGAGAGCTGAAGGTTCGAGTTGCCAAACGTCAGCCTCGAAACCTTAATGATTTGGAGAAGATCTGCAAAGAGGAGTGGGACAAAATCCCTCCTGAGATGTGTGCAAACCTGGTGGCCAACTACAAGAAACGTCTGACCTCTGTGATTGCCAACAAGGGTTTTTAAACCAAGTACTAAGTCATGTTTTGCAGAGGGGTCAAATACTTATTTCCCTCATTAAAATGCAAATCAATTTATAACATTTTTGATGTGCGTTTTTCTGGATTTTTTTGTTGTTATTCTGTCTCTCACTGTTCAAATAAATCTACCATTAAAGTTATAGACTGATCATTTCTTTGTCAGTGGGTAAACATACAAAATCAGCAGGGGATCAAATACTTTTTTCCCTCACTGTAGATTGTGAAGTGTATTACACCTAAGTAAATATTCCCTCATAAGGGTTGAATTGCAGATATTAGACGAAGGTCACCCATATTAGAACTTGTAAGTCTTTGAGCCATTGACCTCATAGCTATAGATAGAGATCAAAAGGCTATTTTCTTCTGCAGCACTGCCACAGGCTTCATCTCTGTTTTATAGAACTGTTACTGAGAAGCTGTCATGGCTCTTCACACTTCTGCATAGTTTTATATATAATCCAAGAATTCAGTGATCATGTCCCTTCAGGGTCTTGCTATTAATGATCATATCTTTAGCTAATGGTTGAGTGAAGAGGTGCCAAAGACGGAAGAACATTCTTTATTTGTGGATTATTCCCTAAAGATTCACAAAATTACATTTCGGCAGATATCTCTTAAAAAAAATAAATAAAAATGTTCCATGTTCACACCAGCATCATTTGCTAATGTACACTAAGCTAAGATAGACCTTAGACAAATCTAAAGAAAATTATTACACAAATTATACAACATACCTAAAATGTCCAAATTCTGCCACACAAACTCTAACCTATATATGCGCATGTGTAGTTTATTATTATACCACAGCACTGTTGAATTCTTGATACTGATTGGCTGACAGATGTTTTGAGATGTGCAATTATTTTTCAGTAAATGCACAGCTAAAGTAGTTCCAGTCAGGTCTTGACCACAGTACAGTTTCATATCACTTCGCCATGTTAACTGAAATAAACGGAAACGTTAGCCTACTGTACACCACAGCACACATATTTAACAACAAACAAAATGACAGGAAATTGAGAGTTTCCAGAAATAAGTAACTAATAATTGACGACAGGCCGCTGAATTATTACAAAAATAATGTGCAGGAGAGGTAGAAATGCAGCCACGAAGTGAAGTGGAGGCTTGAGCCATTGATATGCAGTTATTGGACAGAGAGTGCGTGAAAAAGAAAGAGAGTGAGAGAGAGCATGTATGATTGCAATAATAAGACAGAAAAGCCGGTGACCAAGTAACAGTATTTATTTATTTATTCCTTGTATTTTCTGCAGTAATAAAAAACACGAAAAACCCTGTGAACAAGTAGGCCTATCTATATTTATTTACAACCCCAATTCCGAAAAAGTTGGGACAGTATGGAAAATGCTAATAAAAACAAAGAGGCGTGATTTGTAAATGTACTTTTACTTGTATTTAAACAAAAAACATATAAAGACAAGGTATTTGATGTTTTACCTAATCAACTGCATAGTTTTTTTTAAGGTAAACATGCAACACATTCCAAAAAAGTTGGGACAGGGGCAATTTAGGACTAATAGTGATTGGACAAGTTGAAATAAGAAGGTGATGTGAAACAGGTGTGGCAATCGTCTAATCATAGTATATAAGGAGATTCCAAAAAAGGCCTAGTCCTTCAAGAGCAAGGATGGGTCGAGGCTCGCCAATCTGCCAACAGATGCATCAGTGAATAATCCAACACTTTAAGAATAACATTCCCCAAAGACAAATCGGTAGGATTTTGGGCATTTCACCTTCTACAGTGCACAATATAATTCAAAGATTCAAGGTATTCGGTCAAATCTCAGTGTGTAAAGGGCAAGGCCGAAAACCACTTCTGAGCGCACATGATCTCCGATCCCTCAGATGTCACTGTCTTAAAAACCGTCTGTAATGGATATCCTGACATCGGGAATACTTTGGTAAACCTTTGTCAGTCAACACCATTCGCCGCTGCATCCATAGATGCAAGTTAAGGCTTTACTGTACAAAGCAGAAGCCATACATCAACACTGTCCAGAAGCATCGCCGACTTCTCTGGGCTCAGTCTCATCTGAGATGGACAGTAGCACAGTGGAATCGTGTTTTGTGGTCCGACAAGTCAACATTTCAAATAGTTTTTGGACAAAACAGCCGTGTTCTCCGGGCCAAAGAGGAAAAGCACCATCCAAGCTGTTATCAGCATCAGTCCAAAAGCCAGCATCTGTCATGGTATGGGGGTGTGTCTGTGCTCATGGCATGGGTAACTTGCACATCTGTGAGGGCACCATTAATGCAGAAAGATATGTACACATTTGCAGCAGCATATGCTGCCATCCAGATGTCGTCTTTTCGAAGGACATCCCTGCATTTTTCAGCAGGACAACGCCAAACCACATTCTGCCCGGATTACAAGATCATAAACAGAGAGTGCTAGCATGGCCTGCTTGTAGTCCTGACCTGTCTCCGATTGAGAATGTGTAATGCATTATGAAGCGCAAAATAAGGTAACGAAGACCCCGTACAATTGCTCAGCTGAAGAAATGTATAATGGATGAATGGTGGAAAATTCCACCTACTATACTTAACCAACTGGTGTCTGCACTCAGCACACAAACACTTAATAAGTGTTATTAAAAGAAAAGGTGATGTTTATATTATCAGCATGAACTGAAAAAAAAAAAAAAGCTGTGAACTCTCTCTCTCTCTCTCTCCAATAAGCATATCAATGGGTCAGGCCTCTGTTACTAGTTGTAAAATAATATTTTGGAATCATCAATGGAGGCTTGAGATGGGATGCTTAATAAATTAGTTCCACACACAAGAGTGTTTTAAGGACAAAAACCTGACAAATGTCTTGAAATAAAACATCTGAACAATGTCTTGAGGTGTGCCAACTGTGGTATAAGTGCTGAATTATTATGTGTTGATTCGCGTTGAATTATGTAACGGCCATCTCGCGTGTGCATTATTTTCTAATAATTCAATGACCCGTCGTCAATTATTCCTTACATCTCTTATTTTATTTATTCAGAACCACTTTCCCATGGAAAATCGAATCAGTCAAATTGGAGACCCGATTCATTGAAATGTAAACAGTTGGAACGAATCGTCTTAGTAAATTGAATCAATCTTTCCATCACTACTGTGCCACACTGCACATTTTCTGTTATTAAAAAGGACAGAGAGGAGATGACTATCCACCTTATTCCTGCTTCCCATGATTAATTGAATGGACTGTAGGAGTGACGTCCGGTTACATGTTGTAACTGGGAAGTTAGCGGTTATGCTAAAGGTATTAATCATTTGGTGTTAAGGAAAATAAATAATGGAGGAGCACAATCATTTCAAAAGCTCAGGCTGGATAATTTGATCATCTCCCTGCCTGTTACTGAGGAATGAGAGGACGATGTGAAGACATGACCTCAGATACAGGAACCTACTGTAACATGTTTAGCTACTTCACTTAATCTATTGCTTCTGACATTTAAAATGAACATAAATGTTATCAGTATGTAGTAAAACCACACACACAACTGGTATGTACATTTATTTTATCAGTAGAGGTAATACGAGTAAAATGTAAAAATACCACTTTACAAGTACTGCAAATAAACACATAAACAAAAGACACTAAATATGTGTTTGTGCTTTAATACCTAAAACAAAAGACCTCATTAGCACATACAGGCTTTGTCTTTACACTGAAAGCTCCAGGAACATCACTTTAACCCTCATAGCCTTGCCATGCAACTAAGAGAAATGATCACACAAAGAACTCCTCCAAAAACTCTGTAAGTTTAGATTCTTCAGTTATGTTCGTCCTCTTTAGTAGACGATGAAAACTTCACTGAGGACAGATAGAGTACATTCCTGCTATAAACACGGTTATATTCATAGCAGTCTTAGCATTGGTTTAGCTTAGCCTGATTGTTAGCGGAGCAGCGAACGGCACAAGTTCTCTCCGAACTCTACAATGACATTTTCACAATCCAAACAGTTATGCTACAACATGTTGCATAAAAGCAAAGTAAACAATAGTAATTTAACAAAAGCACTGCGAAACACACTCCATCCGACGTCGTCAATTTCGGTCACTTCCACCAGATACCGGAAATATCACCCGGTATTATTTGCACTATGATCTCAAAGCAATAAATAAGGTCATACACTGTTTTTCTTTTTTATGAGTGCTGACTAGATGATATTATTATTCACATATTAAACATGATAAAGTGCCGTCTAAGGTGAGATTTCAGTACACTAAAGAATACTTAAGGAAGTGCCCTAATGGCTGCCACTGAAAGGGGGAAAAATGTGATTAAGCCTTCTAGGGTGCTTCTAAATATGAGAAAACATTATGATGTACCCTCCATGGTGCCCTTCGAGTGGAGAATGTGATGCAATGCCCTATAGGGTTAAAGTGAGTTAATAGTAATTAAAGTGAGATTACACGGAGTGAAAAGTTATTTCTCTCTCTCACATAGTGGATTGAGTTTCTTATGACTTTTTCGACTAACTTCCGTGGGATTACTGGAGTAGGTTACTCAGAGAGGTGCTGTAATTTTTCCCTTACACACTTCAGAGCTGCACTCTCAGCACTACTGCATTAGAAAGGGGACTTTGTAGGATACGCAGAGATGCGCCTTACAGATTAAACGATTTTATCACAGCGCTTCACAAACAGACTTAATGCCTTCATGGAGGTGATCATTCACAGAGGAGGATCGCTTTCTCTGATAAGGCAGGACTATTCCACCTCAGTTAATGTGTGATTCTTAACACATTTTCCTGTATTTGCAGTGGATTACAAGCTTTAAAATATCAACAAGGGAGACGAGGTGAGGGGGCTTAAGTCTTTTTGTTTGTTTTGTTTTAAATCTATATTTTCAACATCTCCATGTGCTCAGAGAGACTTAATGGTAGAAGTGCTAGCTTTAGTTGTGGTTTGGTATCACATATACATGATACACCATTAACCAGAATGCTTTATGTCTCTATTCTATAACATTAGATCGTTTAACCGCATGCTTAGCTCATTCCAGAGCAGAGGTTTCAGACTTAAAAGGTCCATCATTGACAGGCTAACCGTTGTGGAGAACTTGATTGAAACCCTCTAGAGAATAACATAAAACCATCCTGGTCTGAATTTAAAAATCTGTCATCTTTATTCATTGTTGTTTATCAATATTAACACTTTAGTGATATAAATTGCTCAAGTCTCTAACATCGCTGCTGAAAAAACAATAGAAGCCCTCATAGTATTTGTAATGGTTGTAATGGGAATTGTATTGGTTTTAGTGGAAATGTTTCCCTGTCATCCCATGTTATGTCTAGTGGATACCATTATGGACCTACATCCTTAATACGTCCTAGTACGTAATAGAAACCATTTGGTAATTGTTTTAATGGTTAACAGCTGATGGTTTGTAATGGTGTCTGTATTGGAAACTATTTGAATTTCTGTGATGATTTCTATTGGGTGTTTTTTCACCAGGGATTACTTGGCTGACAACTGGCTTTCCTTGGAAACACACAGTACAATTTTAAGTTACCCTTAAAGGTTGAACCCTATAACAACGGGTTTCCTTTTCAGAGGAAGTTCTGAGTATTCATTTAAGTTTTATTCCCACATAGCAGTTTAGGCTTGTAAACCATGTTTACGAATAATTCTACTTACATACATACAGTGTGTATATAAGGAAAAAATGCAGTGATCCTGAAACATAGCCATGTGGAACACCAATTTTATTTTTGTATATTTAAGAAGGCAACATTAACATAAACAGAGAAAAACAGAGTTGTCCTCTTAACCCCAGCACATTCTCTAATCTATCTAAAAGAATATTGTGATATATGGTATCAAAAGCTGCATTGAGATCAAGTAATACCAGCTCTCAGTACTGTGGTGAGGCTAAATCCTAACTGAAATATGCACTTAGATGCAGAGCTACGTATAACCATTTCTAGGAAAACAGTCTAACAGTGTTGCTGTTATGTTACTGCACATAAGAGCAAAAGGGATTTTTTAAAGGCCATATGACAGAAGTAAAGGTGAGCTCAGGTTTCACCTCAGAGATGGGATTTAGGAGTTTGAGTGAATGAGGACACACTCGTTCCTGACAGTTGACTGCAGGTTCTTGGGTAAAAGCTCTACTGAGAAAAGAACTGTGCCTATAATACCTGAGCATTCACAAAAGGTTCAAGTCACTGATTGCAAACAGACATGAAGCCAAGTGTCAGAGTCAGAGAGGAGCTCCATTTTTATTTTCTAATTCACACTCTATTGTGTCTGACTGGCCAAGTCAGAAGCACTTTTCCAGACTTTAAGATGATGGTTTAATACAGCAGTAATTAACATTTTATGTCCCGTTTGACTATGCCATATAGTGTACACGGATCAGCCATAACATTAAAGCCACCTACCTAATATTGTGTTGGTCCCCTCGTGCCACCAAAACAGCTCTGACCTGTCGAGGCATGGATACAGCAAGACCTGTGAAGGTGTGCTGTGGTATCTGGCACCAACACATCTGCGGCAGATCCTTTAAGTCCAGTAAGTTGTGAGGTGGGGCCTCCATGGATCGGACTTATTTGTCCAACACATCCCACAGTTGCTCGATTTGGAATTTGGAGGTCGAATCAACACCTTGAACTCTTTGTCATGTTCTTCAAACCATTCAATTTTTGCAGTGTTGCAGAGCACAATATACTGCTGAAAGAGGCCACAACCATTAAGGAATACTGCAGCAATGCCAGAGTGTACTTGGTCTGCAACAATGTTCAGGTAGGTGGTACGTGTCAAAGTAACATCCACATGAATGCCCGGACCCAAGGTTTCCCAGCAGAACATTGCCCAGAGCATCAAACAGCCTCTGCAGACTTGCCTTCTTCCCATAGTGCATCCTGGTGCCATCTCTTCCCCAGGTAAGTGATGCACATGGACCCGGTCATCCACATGATGCAAAAGAAAACGTGATTCATCAGACCAGGCCACCTTCTTCCATTGCTCCATGGTCCAGTTCTGATGCTCATGTGCCCATTGTAGGTGCTTTCAGCAGTGGACAGGAGTCAGCATGGGCGCTCTGACTGGTCTGTGGCTACGCAGCCCCATACACAGCAAGCTGTAATGCACTGTGTGTTCTGATATCTTTCTTTCATAGCCAGCATTAACTTTTTCAGCAATTTGTCCTACAGTAGGTCTTCTGTGGGATCAGACCAGATGGGCTAGCCTTCACTCCCTACACACATCAGTGATCCTTGAGTGCCCATGATCCTGTTGCCAGTTCACTGGTTGTCCTTCCTTGGACAGTGTTTGGTAGGTACTAAGCACTGCATACAGGGGACACCTCACAAGACCTGCAGTTTTCTTTCTCAAAGACCTTATACTTTGAGAACTGACTGTCACCTGCTGCCTAATATATCAGGTGCCATTATACCGAGATAATCAATGCTATTCCTGTCACCTCTCAATGATTTTAATGTTATGGCTGATCATTGTATACTGAATATTACATCTTTTCAGCCATGACAACTCTCAAAGTGATATTGTGAGCTTTTATAGATGGGGGTAGAGTGTAAATAGGTGTGGTCTGGCAGACTAGATCTGCTACACCGCTGCTGCTGAGCGAGCACGAATATGTGCTCTGATAGTCATGGACAGAAAAAAGAGAAGCATGCTGCTTCTACAAAGAAATTTGCTACTTCTGCTACTATGAAATTTAGTAGCGCGCGCAGGCCGTAGGTGACGAGTTGGTCAGGATTGTAAAGTGTTACGTAGGAGGAGAAGCATGGCTTATAGGCTGTTGCGTGGTGTGGAGGGAGCCAATCAGCTCTCAGTCAGACTGTCATGGCATTATATACACATGATACTACATATTATTCCTCCTAGAATCTTAATGTGAAAATTTCCAAGAAATACAAATTGGTTTATATAAATGACTGATGTGATCAACTTTTGTTCATATTCACTTGTGAATGATTGATTCTGTTTCATTTTCAAAGTTAATGTAATCCAAAATATAAATCTTGGTGGTTGAAATCAAATGTAATTCAAAAATGGAGCAGAGAAACGCTTCAGTTCAGAGGAGGTATGCAAAATACAGTAATAGCATAACTTGGTGACTTTGTTTATACCTAACATTACACCATTATAATCAGTTAAGTGAATGTCATTTGAGATACAGTGTATATTTTAACTTGCACTGTATATACGCACACACGCACAGACACACATACACACACACCCCTAACGGTAGAGACAAGGATAATGGAATTGAATTTCAGCATCTCTATCTGTCTCTCTCTTCTTCTGTGATTCATGTGGACCTGTAAGAGTCTTTATAGAAAATCAATGACCTTTTGGCCTTCTTCACTCCATCTCCTCTCTCCATCTACTAGGTTCTCTGCAGTTAGAAACCAACAATAAGTTAAACATGAAAGTATATTAAACAAGAAAGATCTCCCATCAAAGGTCACACTCGTTTTCAGTCAAAATGTTTCCCGTCCACAAATGTGATATAAAACGATTGAAAACAGCATGATGTGCAGACACTAGGTGACTGACCCTTGAGCTTTACATATTTTACAAACTTTACATATATTTTACATTTCTATTTGGACTGAACTTAAAACACATGTTCTTGCCACAGCATCACTTGAATACTATACAAAGCAGTCAAACATGAAATTAAAATACCTCACACACACACACACACACACACACACACACACACACACACACACATGAACAAAACACTACAATGTTAAAACTGTGAAGAACATATGACAATGATACAATGTTGCTGTTTGTTTTTAAAAAGCTATGTTTTCCCTGATCACATGTAGGATCTCAAGCAGCATATATGACCCACAAAATAGAACCATGAAACAATGGACCGTCTTAGCCAGAAAACCTAACAGAAAGTTCTGGATCAAACTTTACAAACTAGCCATAGGAACCATAAAGCAATACATCTTCACTCATAGACAACAAGGAGCCACTTAATTACTGCCTCTTTGTGCCTGCCTTATCTCAGCTATCTTGAAACAATAGGGGAAGTGTTAGATACATCCCTGACCCAGGGCTGAACCATCTCAACCACAGAAACCTCCCATGATTTAGAAAGGGGGGAACCTCCCTCTTGAAATGAGACCTTTGGCTCCATCAGGAAAGGGTCAACACAAAGCCCCCATGTTCACACAATCCACAATCAGAGTACTCCATATAGCCTACAGAGGCAATGATTGCGAAAATTAATACATCTTTAAAACGACTGCAACCTATTTTCTGCCATGTTTCCAGTGTTTCTCCACTGTGTTCCTATTCTCATTCTCTCTCTCTCTCTCTCTCTCTCTCTCTCTCCGTAGTGCTCCACCTCTCGACAGTCAGAGTGAATCAGTAACTCACCGGCAGCTCATCAGCTCATCTCTCAGCAGTAAGCCAAAGCTTAGATAGTGGTGTATTTACTGTCTTGTAAACTGGACTGTTATCGCACATTTTTGCTTCTTCTAGTGTACGGTAATGGTTTTATGGATAAATATATTGATACAGACCTTGTTTCTCCAAATAAATCTAACAGTCTGTCCTTGTGAAAACCTCTACCTCCACCGGAGGTGAATTCAAACAGTCCTCACTGAGCTGATTTGACCCAAAGAGCTGGACTGATGTGTCAGGGTGGGGGAGGGGTGCATTGATTCAACTGTCATTGAAAATGACCCAGCCATTAACCCAGCGGTTGGGTTACACAAAACTACCCCAAAACTACCCAAGACTGAGAAAATAACCCAATTAAATGACCCAGAAGGCTCAACCCAGCGTTTGGGTAGTAAAAATAAGTGTAGCTAAACTGGTGTGTATAATATTAAGTTTAAAGCTCTTCTAAAGACGTGAAAGTAGATTAATAAATTGATGGTTTGTTCAGATCATGGTCTGTGAAATAACCTACGGTGCTAGAAACTCGGAACTTCATTCATGCTGTGCAAAACCATTATCACGCCATTTGTGTGTGTGTTTGTGTTAGATTCGTTTCTGTGTAGTAGAATAATTTAATAAAGTCTCGTCTGTTCTCAAATATACATCTTTTACGTGCTTTACAAAGTCTACTGCCTTGAATTTCCGATCTTGCTACAATACTCTTAAAATAATGTTTCACTATATTTAGGATAGTATTGCCGGTGGCCACAGAGGTATTATCTAATGCATAATTAATAAATTCACTAATTTCAACTTATCGCTGGATGAATAGTTGAGAAGAAATACTAAATTAGCCAAATTTCCCCATTCGAGCTGATCTGCTAATCTCTCCTACATATTTGGTGGAGAATACACGTAACTAAATCTGAATAACTCAATTTTCCCTAAATATAATGGTGGAGGATGCAAACAGCTGAATCTAAACAGCTTATTTTCCCTATACACACTACAATGTTAAAATGACATTTAAAATTTTACGTGGTCTGGGAAAACCCATCAGTTGTTGCTGTGACTGAATTCTGGCAAAAAAAAAAAGAATCTTGTGAATGGAAAAGTGTACAAAACATATCAGGCATGCTGTGGCTCAGGGGTGAAGTGTTTCAGGCAGAGATTACTTCAGTGGTGCTCCTATGGCAGTCCTCTTCTACTGATAAATGGGGTAGAAGAGGGCTAGTCAGCAGTTATACCTACAAATGTTGTACCCACACTTAAAGTGTCTTGTGTGGTGGGTTTACCTGATTTAAAGGCAACGAGTGAAGATGCAAGGTAATTTGTGAAGCTCCCTTGCTTTTGTATTTCACGTTTATATTCTAAATCTATTTCCATCATTTATCATTTTCAATTCAATTTGCAATTCTCTTTTATGCTTTTTTTCCTCTCCTCTGCTTTACTGTTCAACACATCTGTTCATTTCTCAGTAACACCCTTCCTATGTTCTCGTTGTCTATCTGTCTCTTTTGCCCGGGTGCTAATTGAGTCTCTCAATTAAAAACATACACTATATTGGAGCAAGTTTTCTCTCTCTCTTCCCTCTTTACCTTTTCAAATGCACTTGCCATTTTTGCTCAGTTTCTGACATTTCAACCAGCATTCAATCAAACAGACACCACAATCTGAAGTTTCAAACCGTCAATATGACCATCTCACCCATCTCACTCCCTCCTCAATGATTCATGAGTTTCTCTCTCTCTTAATCTCTGTCGTATTGTTTTGATGAGCTGCAGCTACTAGTGTGTTTTAAAATAAAATCCTGCAGTGTATGATAGAATAAGAGAGTAAGAGAAAGAGAGAGAGTGTGTGTGTGAGAGAGAGAGACAAATCAGGGGGCTGGTGTCAAAAAGATGCATAAATTTTCAGAAAACTTTGCAAAATGAGAACAGCTCAGATGTGATAAAACAGGAGCATGTTCATCCTTATGCTCACACTTACAAGTAACTTCATATATTATGAAAGTTCATGAGGCAGAGCTGCAATTCTAGTGACATTTCAGCATTTTAAAGGAAACACTCCTGCCATTTTTTTTTTTTTTTTTGGTTTTTTTTTTTTTTTTTGTTCTACCCATTTTTCTTTTCTTTCCTTTATGCATCTTTCATTCAGCACTTTGTTCTGGTCAGGGTTGTGGTAGACCTAAAGCTCATCCTGGGAGCACTGGATATACATAAACCTGGAATGGGATGCCAGTCCATCACAGGGCAGCATGCACACACATATTCACATCTAATAGTAATTTAGCATAACCAATCCACCTACTAGCATGCTTTTGGGAGTTGGAAAGAAACCCAGACAAAACCCAGAAGGGGAAAGTGGACACTGGGAGAACAAAATTCTATACAGCCAGTAACCCAAGCTCAGGATTAAACCCGGGACTTTACTTTTGGGCTGCCAAATGTAAAACGTTTAATATTCATTCCTATCTGACTATTTTCGAACCTTTGAGGCCACTCTGATACATTAAGATAGCAGTTTGTGTAAAATTTTATGTTTTCGTGTAACTTTTAAATATACTGTAAATCTAATTGTAAAAGTAAATGGTAAATGCAAATGTTAAATATAATCCCCATCCATTTTCTGTACCGATTATCCTACACAGGGTTGCAGGGGGACTGGTGCCTATCCCAGGGGACTCGGGGCACAAGGAGGGGGACACCCTGGATGGGGTGCGTTAAATAGAAATGTAATTGTTAAATACAAATCAACATTAAATACAAATATTAAACACACAGTACATGAAAATGCTAAATAAGTTTAAGTGTTAAATGTTTTGTTCTTATGCTAATTGCCGCCACCCTCTTGGAGTGTGCGTCATTGGAAAAACATGCAGTGCTGGTAGGGCTGCCAGTTTTACACCATATTGAGCTGCATAAACCCTCAAATGGGTCATAGTTCAGGACAGTCATTAAGGGCCCACAACATCATAATATCAATATCACAATATCAATATCAATATCATCACTACAAGCAGTAAATCCTGAAATGAGTCTCTGCTATGAAATGATAGCCATATACTGTAGAAGTAAGTAAGTAATAAGTATACTGTATAGATAAAAGAGTAAGTAAATTATCAGAAGGTAATTTATTTGAAAGCGATGTTTTCATGATTGACAGGTTCAGTCGTGTCCTGTATTGTAGACAGACACGTCCTTCAGTCGGTGACGCAGTGGTGCAAATAGTGGACGGATATATTCGCACTGCAGGTGGTGGATACTTATCAATAATGGAGTGCATGCATGATTAACATGGAAAAGAGTTAACATTTTCCTGTACCGAGAAAATAACAGAAAAGTTGTTTACACAAAACTCAGTGATGAAAGAAGAACACTTCTTCAGTCAAAGGTGTTTGTAAATTATACTCTAGATGTATTCTTTCAGAGATGGGACGACTTTTTCAGAGGGAAGAGTGGTTATGTGGTTATGTTAGTAATATATTTGTGTGGGTGTACTTTTCAGAAGACCAACACATAAGCACATAATTATGACCAGAAACGCAAACAGAAGCTAATTCACTAGCCATCACATGAGTGATGCTAATGTCTGCTTTTCCCCCAAACTGCATTAATAAGATGTACAAGTGGAAACCAGTGGACTCAGTGGACTCTTATCACCTTCTTTTACATAATCATGAAATTTCACACCAATGTATAGTAGGACTGTCTAATGAGGGCTTTTTTTTTGCCACACAATGTCTCATCAGCTGACACATTAAGCTGGTCGAATGGGAATGTTATCAGACTTCATTCACTGCAGCACAGACACTCAGAGAGCAATGTCCACATCTGCACCAACACTCTCCCTCTGTTCACAATCTGGCGTTAGCTTCATCTGCTTGCCTCGGCAGGTCACCTTCCCTCTGTCTTCTGTTCTCCTCCATCTGTTGCAGCTCCTCATTATTATATTGTGGCTTATAGAGACAAAGATCAGCAAACATGAATTGTATGTTTTATTTTTGTTGGCTTTTGTTCCAAAACAGAACAAAGCATAAGCAACCAGATAAGTAACAATCCTACCTCAAAGGAAATATGGACATGTCTGGTTTTGGCCTGGATGCACAAAGATAATGACAATTACTAGAATTGTATCTGACTCTAGTACCACCTCCACAACCTTTTAAAAACATAGAGGTAGAGGGTTGACTATGCCAAATTGCCCCTAGGTGTGAACAAGTATGTGTGCATGGTGCCCTGTGATGGATTAGCGTCCCATCCAGGGTGTATTCTCCTGCCTGTCACCTAGTGATCCTGGGATAGGCTCCAAATCTACTGTGTCTCTGCCCAGAATTAAGCGACTGCTGATTTCATCGTTAATGACGAGGAACAGTTTTGGTAAGATTTTCTCTCATGTCTGTCTCATTTTAAGATTTTTAGTCTTAGTATGTAACAATAGTTTTGAAACAGTGCTTAACACTAACATACTTTAATGAGCATATTTTTCTTTATTTTCCTAGTATTGGGAAACATGGTCTGTATATTGACTGACTGATATTACATTGAAAAACCCTGGAGTATTTCATTAAGCAAGGCATTTACACTCAACTGCTTAAGGGGTGTGTCCACCGTCTCACCCTGCTCTTGGATTACAACTCATGTCCAAGTTGCGATATTCGGCAACAACAACAGCTGCATGAATAAAAATTATTATTAGCCAGCTAATGAAACAATGTATCACTCCACTTCCCACAGCAAATCACGGCCTACAAACATGGCCACCACAGACTACAATCCCCAGCACATCACTCTCTGGGATGTTCTTACTCACCTGAATTCTAAACATGCACACCTGTTCCCAATCACACACACACTCTGTATATACACGGACTCTCACCAAGACTCTGTGCGAAATAATGCTCAGTGTACATTTACATGACTTAACAAGCTTTGAATATTGCGGCTTGCTATTCTGGTTTTTGATCTTGCCTTGTTGCTGTGCTTTTTGGATTTGCCCACGTTATTCTGTTTGCTGATCATCTGACTTTCTGCCTGTCGCTTGTGATGGCAGGCCTGCAGCCCACACACACCACGCATCGCTCTCCTAGCGCAACTGCCAGCAGGGTGCTGAAAGGACAGCGCCATTTCAGCACCCCGTTGTTTTGGACAGCAAGCGCGCAAATGGCTGTAAACACACAGCTGGCAGCGCATGATAGCAACGGCTATAAAAGGGCACAGCAGACACGGCAAGGTGGGTTTGTTCTCCGTGCGCACGATACGTGATTTCTCTCTGTCTCTGTGTGTGTGTGTGTGTGTGTGTGTGTGTGTGTTTTCAGATGATGATGAAGAAAACTACGGAGAAGAAACTCCCCAGCTGCGCTGCACTGCCAAGACTCCTGGGTCCTGCCTCCCGGCCGCTTCAGCCACACCGGGAAAAACAGCGACCTTCACACAGACCCAGCACCTCTTCACCTCCTCACCTGCATCAGAATTTAAATAAAAACCCCACTTCTGTGCACTACCTCTGCCTCCCAAGTGTCTGTGTTCTGCCTGTTTGGGCCCTGAGCGGCCACACCGTTTTTAAGATTTTTAGTTCACGATTTGAAATTGTTTATCTGTGTCTTTTTAATAAAAAACTAACCTGCATTTGCATCCATCTCAGACTCTGTCGCATGACACAATGTCCCCAATATGGCCTATGAACACCCCCCCCCCCCCCAAATAAATAAATAAATAAATAAATAAACTTTCTAAAATACTTCACCAGTGTAGTAAACAGGTCTATATAGTTACAGAAATAATATTGGACACATGATTGTCATACATCCTTAACAGTGATATAATCATTATATGAGAAAGATGAATCAACCATATCATCTGTTCAATTTTTACAGGGTGTCCAAAAAGTCATGAACTAATGAATGTTAAACTACATAAATGTTTAACCCTACACTCTACTCATGTTCTCAGCTGCTGAATCATATTGGCAACAGACTAACATATTCCCACTGGCTCCTGAATTTTTGGACCCCTTGTACTTTTGTGATCGATTCATTTCTCACACGCTGTTGAACTGATAACTCTGTAACTTTGTAGCTTTACACTGATCAGCCATAAAGTTAAAACCACCTGCCTAATATTGTGTAGGTCCCCACTGTGTCCCCACAAAACAGCTCTGACCTGTTGAGGCAAGAACTCCATAAGACCTCTGAAGGTGTGCTGTGGTATCTGGCATCAAGATATTAGCAGCAGATCCTTTAAGTCCTGTAAGTTGCGAGGTGGAGCCTGCATGGATCAGACTTGCTTGTCCAGCACGTCCCACAGATGTGCAATCAGATTGAGATCTGGGAAATTTGGAGGCCGAGTCAACACCACAATTTTTGCAGTGTGGCAGGGCGCATTATCCTACTGAAAGGGACCACTGCCTTAGATCACTTTTGGTAGGTACTAACCACTGCATACCTGGAACACCCCACAAGCCCACAAGTTTTGGAGATGCTCTGACCCAGTACTCTAAGCATCACAATTCGGCCCTTGTCAAAGTCACTCAGATCCTTACGCTCGCCCAATTTTCCTGCTTCCAACGCTTCAACTTTGAGAAATGACTGTTCATTTGCTGCCTTATATATCCCACTCCTTCACTGGTGCCACTATAATGAGAATCAATGTTATTCATGTCACCTGTCAGCGGTTTTAATGTTATGGCTGATCGGTGTAAGAATGCAGAGAATTACATTTACAAGACACAAAGAACAAATATTTATGCTGTCGAATGTCCTATCACTAAAATTTCATAAATGTTCCAGAGGGCTCATCTAACATTATTCAGCAGACCATTACATTAAGTTTATAGTTAATTGGATTGTCCTGTATGCATGTGTTTTTATGCAAGAACAATAAAGTTATAAATGACACACGCTCAGTTCAGTTTAATTACACTCTGTCACTGGACCATGTTGATGCTGGGCAGAGATTTAATAAATGCTTTAATCCAAACTTGATCATGATGAACTCAGATGTCCATGTCAAAGCCGCTGTAAGCACTCACTCGCAAATCTCACAGGAGAATAACGGTATTGAATTACTGTAATTGTATTAAATAACAGTGCTTGATTTTTTTTCATCAGGATGGAAGGCTCTAATAATACCACACATCATTTAATTAGGTAATTTACATGGCAGTGTAGCAAAAAAACTCTCTCTCTCTCTCTCTCACACACACACACACACACACACACACACACACACACACACAGATGGCTAATTAGCAGACCATAATCTTGTATAATCTCATAAATACATAAAGATCCTGTATGTAGTCAGTGGCAGAGCAAGAGTTCCGGAAAGCAGAAAACAAATGGAGGAAAAAGAGAAACAAAGAAGACAAAATACCCTGGGAAATAATCTACCTAATTGGATCAGTCATGTGACAAATTCAAGAGATATTCCTAATTCTTGATACAATTAATAACATAATTTAGGGCATGTTACTAAATCAGGACTGCAGGTGGAAATATTGGAACATACCATCCAGTCTCACTCAGGAATTTTGCCAGTTAAATAAGGTGTTAGTTCATGTTGGTACAGATTTTTATTCATAGATCAAACAATATTTAATTATTTGTTGGTATGATTGAATGCATTGTTGTTGCTGCAGTTTATGGCCTGTTAATGCTAACTAATCATTGTCACGTATTCCATGTAATGAATATTAGGATGGATGCAAATGCCGATAACAATTTAATACAATAGCGTGGATATATAATATATAATAGAGACAATAGTGTGGTCGAACTAACAGGCAATGGGTCAGGCGATCTACAAACAGGCATAAACGAGGCAAGGCAAGAATTCTAGAACGAGTAACTAGATTAAAAAACATGAATCAATACGAGGAACAAGGTACAACTGTTTGGTATGGTAATAACACTCAATACTACACAAAGGCATGGTGTTCAAAAAGTC
Organism: Ictalurus furcatus; assembly: GCF_023375685.1. Lineage (NCBI taxonomy): Eukaryota > Metazoa > Chordata > Actinopteri > Siluriformes > Ictaluridae > Ictalurus > Ictalurus furcatus. Next base: position 10,112,560 of record NC_071268.1, on the reverse strand, counting down.
TTTTTTATAGCGTGCAGTGAGTGAGTGTGAGATTGGCAACATGTGTGTGTGATTAGAATTCCGGAGAAGGTGAACCTGTGTGTGTGTGTGTGTGTGTGTGTGTGTGTGTGTGTGTGGGAAGTGTAGTCCATGGCGGCCATGTTTGTAGGCCACAGTGCAGGATGGGAAATGTAGTCACTGGTTTGCTGTGATATGACAATCATATAAATAATGTTACTTCTGAAAACCTTAAAAAAAAGTCATCCATCAAGATGGACAGACAGCAGCTCCATGAATAATACAGTAGTAAAAAAGTAGTAATATAGATATCAGCAGGAATGACCTGCGTGAGCTGCGTGAGCTGAGTGAATGAAAAGCAGTAAACTAAAGCACTTTATTAGCGGGTTAATTAACTCACCCAAACGCATCCTATAAGAGATTAATCACATTCGTATACAACATAAACGCAATATTACAACTGGCATCTGCACAATGACACAATGATACGAATACACAACTATCCGTGAGAGTCAGGATGTGTAAATCATGTTGTGAATATGCTCTTTCTGTAACAACACATTTGATAAATGATGCCACATGTTTAAATGAACTAATTAATTAAGCATGCACGTGATACCGCATGAAATTGCAGGATCCCTTTTCCTTTGACGCGCATTTTCAATGGCCACATCTGTATTGTGCTGTTCCTTTCAGCTGTAGTTATTCTAATTTATCCATTTTAGTGAGAATCTGTGTTTCACAGAATAATTAAAGCCCATATCCTTGAGACACTCGCTAAAAACCTTGTAAACCTCAATGTTTTTATGTGTTTTCGAAAGTTGGAACAGAAATATGTTTGCCAGACCAAATTTTAATGAGGCATTTTGCCTCGTCTTTGGTCCAAGTTAAACCACGGTTCATGTTGTGAGCCGTTAGCAAAACAAACACACGTTTTTCCTAATGCAGTTCTCATCATGCACTGCTATACAGCTTGGTTCGTTGGTCTGTTGGGTCAGATTGCTTTCTCATCACAAGCGAACTGCTCCAGAGTTTGTTGGCAATCGGGCTGAGACCATCTCTTTCAGGTGGTCTCGGACCGATGGTTTTGGCATGGATCCAAGCACAACTGTCATGTCTAAACAAACCAATCCAAGGGAGAAAACACACCAGGTTCTGAAACAAGCGCTCCAAATGAACCAGATGTAAAAACGGCCTAAATGTGATAGTTGGGACTTAAAAGCTCTACATACCACAAACGCTGCTCAGCCGTTCAGACACACCAGCAGAGATGGAGTGAGGATTACTGGAATCTGATAGTGTGAATAACAGGTGGCTGAGCATTAGTTTAAGATGCAGACTCTGTCTTTTTGTCCACCCACGCACCCACAGATTTTTAATACATGTCTCCTAAGTATGTACTGTATATGAGAGTCAAAAATGCATAAACTAAAAACTGCAGAAAAATCTGTTCTTCTAGTGAGGGCTGGGTTTGCAGCCAGTGGCATTGCATTTTGCATTTTACATTTTGCGCTTGGCTCAGGTTAATCAATTTGGAGGAAGACGAGAGGGAAGTCGCCTGGGAGAGAGAAAGACCTAGATAACGTGGTGTAATCGAATCCATTCATTAGCATTAAAGAGGAGAAGAGACCAGAACACTGTCACAGCAAAGAGAGATAAAGAGCAGCTTTCAGGGGACACAGAGACAGACAGAGAGAGAGAGAGAGAGAGAGGGGGGGGGAGAGGAGCAGGATGACTGGGTTGAGAGGATACAGAAAAGAGGAGGGGAGGAAGAGAACAAATGGAGAGACAGAGAGAGACAGAGACAGAGAGAGAGAGAATATATACATGAATAATGGAGGGAGAGGAGCCAATTTTTTAAAGATGACGATAGAGTGAAAGATAGATAGAAACAGGAGAGGTAGGAGAAGCAGGAAAGGGAGTGAAAGACAAAAAAGAGAAGAAAAGATGAAGGGTAAAAAATAGTCCCATATAAATCCATAAGTCCATGATCCATTGACATTACATGGTGATACGTCATACGATTTCGCTTGAAGGGCTTCAGCTCTTCACTGCACACCAAAGCTACAACCTTTTTCCTCTGGTTATGAAAGCTGTTTTCATGCTACAGTACTTAGCTAACTAGTTCCTAATGGCTAAATTTAGGATAGACGTGGAATTGCTCCTACATCAACATAAATATCCAACTTCTAGCCAAAGCATACAAATCCAATCACATAGCAGTGAACCTGGGGCGAGACAGAAATTCACAGAGCTTTTTGAGCTCATTTATTGGATTGGCTATGAAAAATAAAGGATAGTACTATATTAGGTAACTGACTAATTCCCTCAATCATCTACCTCGCTAACACAATCTGCAAATTTAACATTGTAAGACTTATTTTTGTTTATGATGCTTTCTTCTCCAGCGTGTCTTGACAAGGAAAATGTGTTTATTGTTTTAAATGGCCAATTATTCTCTTATAGAAGTATGTAATAAATGATTCTATGTCCTCTTCTTGAGACTGTAAGATTTACATGATACAAAGAAAGTTACAAAAGCATGCTCACATGAAGTACAAGAAGCAGCAGTTTGTAATTTTTCATGCCCTCTGCTGTCTTAAGTGAACTTTCCACATCTATTCAAACAACCCCAATGTCTTGTGAGCTGCCTTTCACATCAAAATTGGCTGCGTTCCTGAGTGGTGTCACAAAAAAGCATTCACCCTGTGTTTACTAGTTTGTGAGTTTGAATCTTGACAAGGCTACAGCCATCCATGTCTGAAAACCATGTTCTCTGGGTTTGAGGGATGGCATACCATGTCAATCACAGAGACAATAGCCAGTTGTGGACATCTGTGCTCAAGTATAGTATGCAGAAGAGGGTAGATAGCTATTCACTCAGATTGTGTTATGCTGCCATGTGATACAGCATCAGTTCTAAAAGGTTCAGTTGGCTGGCTTCAGACCTGGTTGGTGGGTAGGAACTCCTGCTTGGGGTTCCTGATGGGGTTACTGGGGTTCCTGATGGGGTTACTATTTCCTAAGGAAATAGGTAAACAGCAGCCTGAAATGAAGACACTATCCAGAACCATTGCAATATTGTCAATATTGTACTGTAAATCAGCTTTCAGAAGCATTTCAAAATAACAAACAACACCTTTAAAGAAGGTTATTCTTGTTTTTATTGAAGCCCTAACATTTCACTAGCAACAGACAACATCATTCAAAAAGACCAGACCTTAAATCCACTGTTTTCTACGCAGTGTCTCAGTAAATCCAAGCTAACTCTTGTTCCATATCTGCCTTGTGTCATCCATCCAAATCCAATTTCACCCATTTATCAACTTCAAAAATGAGTGACAAAACCTGACATTTAGTAATTAGCATAATAAACTGGTGGACAGGTAGGTAGGTTAACTCAGCTGAAGTGGCAGTGTTTGAACCTTTGCTTTCAGTATCTTGTGTGACCCAATTGTGGAGCAATAACAGTAACTAAATGTTTTCAGTAACTGTCGTTCATTCCTGCACATCGGCTTGGCGGAATTTTATCCCATTCCTCAGTACAGAACAGCTTCAACTCAGGGATGTTGGTGGGTTTCCTCACATGAACTGCTTTCAGGTCCTTCTACAACATTTCTATTGGATTAAGGTCAGGAGTTTGACTTGGCCATTCCAAAACATTAACTTTACTCTTCTTTAACCATTCTTTGGTAGAACGACTTGTGTGCTTAGGGCCTTTTTCTTGCTGCATGACCCACTTTCTCTAGAGATTCAGTTCACAGACAGATGTCCTGACATTTTCCTTTAGGATTCACTAATATAATTCAGAATTCATTGTTTCATCAATGATGGCAAGCCGTCCTGGCCCAGATGCAGCAAAACAGGCCCAAACCATGACACTACCACCAGCGTGTTTCACAGATGGGATAAGGTTCTGGAATGCAGTGTTTTCTTTCCTTTAGTTTTTGAAGTCATATTTATGCAGATATAGAAGATTCTAAAAGGTTCACAAACTTTCAAACACCACTGTATAAGTAGCCTAATCTACTCATACAACATTTCAGAAGTCCTGAAAGCTTGCTCCTGTGCCTAATTACAGTTACTAAGCCACAATTGGTAAATTACTGCTTTGCTATGGGTTTGTTGAAGACATTTAGTGTTGGGAATTATTTACTAGATGTGTATCTGGCTTGAATATGCATCTAGCTCATTAAATTCCAAATTGACACAATGTCAGCATATAAGCTATATACTGACATCAGGTCAGGACACCAAATGTCTCAGGAAAACAAGTAGAACTGCAATATGCGAGAATTATTTTGATACTATGAAAGTTTACAAGGATTAATTTCATTATTTAAACTAGAAACAAAATCTAATCTAAGGGCAAGATTCTCCCTCTGCTAAAATCAATAGATATTACATAATATAATAGCTCCTACAAACACTCACTCCCTAATTAGATCCTGCTGAAAACACCTGCTGATGAAATTACCTTAGCTAGATTTCAGTATAATAACACTTAGCTGTACCATATAGAGCACTGGTGTCTCACAACTCCAAGTTCTGTATGTCTTCCTTATGTCCCTTTGAGGAAGGCATATGTTAACGAAAAAGTAGGTGGAATGGCTATGCTCCGTTTTCCATAGACGTGAATGAATGTGTGAAGATGTGTATGATGACCTGCAATTGGGATGGCATCCCATCCTGGGTGAATTCTCCCAGAATCCTCAGGATAGTCTCTGTGTTATGCCACAGCCAGCAGAGGGCACTGCGGCACGGCTTCTGACTGGTCACGTGACTCTTTTGTTTTCATTTGCTTCCTGCTTGGACATTGATTTAAGTCTGATCATGTCTCTGATTTGCCCCAGGTGTCCATGTTTTGGTTTGATTATGTTGACTATTTAAACCCCTCGGTGACTGCGCACTTCGCGCAGTATTACTTGGTTTACATTTATCATGTTGAGGAAGTATGACGGTATGTGCTAACGTGTAGCATGCTAGCGGTCGTAGCTAGATGTCCAGAGTTTGTATAGTCAGTAGAGACCGCGCTCCCTGTGTTTGTTTGTCTGCTAATTAATAAAGACTTTGACCTGCACCTGCATCCGCCTCCAGTCCCATTTCGTAACAGAATACTGCGCCAAAAATGCGGAAGCAGCAGGTAGCCATGAGCGCCGCCGAAGAGGCCAGGATTTGGGCGCTTTACCGTTCGTCCCTGGAGATGAGCAAACAGCTCGAAGAGGAAATTGCTCAGTGCAAAGCCGAGCTGCGCGCCGCGTCATCCCTCGCGCCATGTACCCCGTCCCCGCCGCCGAAGAGCGACGCCGTGCAACACAGCCAGCAAAGTGACCTGAGCATCTGGGGCTTCCCACTGCAGGGGAATTGTACAGCGCCACGCAGCCAGCAAAGTGACCTGAGCATCTGGGGCTTCCCACTGCAGGGGAGGTACACCATGCTGCGCAGTCCAGAGGTGAAGGCTGGCCCAGAAATTTTTTTGGGGGGGGCAATGAGGACAGCAGAGCCCCAGCCTGAGGCCTACGGGGAGGTCTCAGCTGTGGAGCTCCCACCTGAGGTCAACATGGCGACCTCAGAGGGACAGCTTGAGGCGGCTGAGGAGGCCGTCCCGCTGCCCTGCCCGGCCGAGGAAGCTGTCCTGCTGTCCAGCCCAGCCGAGGAGGTCATCATGCTGCCCTGCACAGCCGAGGAAGCTGTCCTGCTGTCCAGCCCAGCCGAGGAGGCCGTCCCGCTGCCCTGCACAGCCGAGGAAGCTGTCCTGCTGTCCAGCCCAGCCGAGAAGGCAGTCCCGCTGCCCTGCACAGCCGAGGAAGCTGCCCTGCTGTCCAGCCCAGCCGAGGAGGCCGTCCCGCTGCCCTGCCCGGCCGAGGAGGCCGCCCAGCCCTCCAGTGCTGCCGGGGGCGGTGCCCAGCGTCCCAGAGCCGCTGGGGCGGCACCCAGAATTCCGGGGCGGTGCCCAGCGTTTCAGTGCCACCGGGGGCGGCGCCCAGCGTCCCAGTGCTGCCGGGGGCGGCGCCCTGTGTTACACAGCCGGCGCCCTGCATTCTAGAGCCGGCGCCCAGCGTCCCAGTGCTGCCGGGGGCAGCGCCCTGCGTTCCAGAGCCGGCGCCCAGCGTTCCAGAGCCGCCGGGGGCGGCGCCCTGCATTCCAGAGCCGGCGCCCAGCGTTCCAGTGCTGCCGGGGGCAGTGCTCCGACTTTCAACCCCGGTGGGGGTGCTGCTCCGCCCCTCTGCTGCCCGACGGAGGCTGCCTCGCTTTCCGTGGCAGCGAGAGACTTCGCGCAGGGGCCCGGGACCCCCGTTGGAGGGGGGTTCTGTTACGCCATGGCCAGCAGAGGGCACTGCGGCACGGCTTCTGACTGGTCACGTGACTGTTTTGTTTTCATTTGCTTCCTGCTTGGACATTGATTTAAGTCTGATCATGTCTCTGATTTGCCCCAGGTGTCCATGTTTTGGTTTGATTATGTTGACTATTTAAACCCCTCGGTGACTGCGCACTTCTCGCAGTATTATTTGGTTTACATTTATCATGTTGAGGAAGTATGACGGTATGTACTAACGTGTAGCATGCTAGCGGTCGTAGCTAGATGTTCAGAGTTTGTATAGTCAGTAGAGACCGCGCTCCCTGTGTTTGTTTGTTTGCTAATTAATAAAGACTTTATTAAGTCCGCCTCCAGTCCCGTTTCATAACACTCTGAATCACTGCAATCCTGACTAGGATAAAGATGAAGATGAAGGAATGAATGTACCATTTAAAGTGATCATTGGAGTGCTCAAGAAGAGGTGAATTATATATAGACTTTTACTGATAAATGCTAGATCCAGACACTTTCCGATAAGGATAAATAGAAATCGAATAATTATCTTTATCGTGTGTGTGTGTGTGTGTGTGTCTTTCTTACACTGTCTCTGTTTGTCTTTCAGGGAAGGACCTTGATCCACAAAGAGGAGAGAAAATTGGAACAGAAAAATCAATGCCTTCTGCTAAACTGCAATTTACAAATGTTAATAAACATTTCCACTACAGAGAAAAGGACCTGTCACGGTCACTGGCTAACAAATGTAAGTAGGGTTGCCAGGTCTGGATTTTTCCCTACAGATTTTAAAAAAATTTGACTTGCTCATGATTGTTTTTTTTGTAATGCAAGCAATGAATGCTTAATATATTACTTGAATGAGAGAGACCCTTGAATGAAAGGGTTTATAACTTCATCGTGGTCATGGTCATGGTGGGATACCTATCCCAGGAATGCTGTATGAGAGGTTTTATTACTGCTTTCTAGAAATTTTACCTTGAAAAATCTGAAATAATATTTGGCATAATGGTGGGTATGATTTTCAGAGGGTTTGTGTGGTTTTGTTATGTAGACCTGGTAACCCTGGTTGTGAGACTGAGGCTAGGTTCATGCTTGTGTGAACATGTGTCTTGGTGCATGATGGGAGTAACAACCTCCCTAAATACAGAGTATGATGATAATTAACACAGAAAGAGAGAAAGAAGCTTCCCTCCCCATTCACGTATATAAAACAATAGTGTTCTTTATGAGTAGTCTGGGGACAAAGCGACAGATCGAGCTGTGCTGTTATTGATGTTGAAGTTAATGATGATGTCACATTATCTGTTGTTATCCAGGGCAGCAGGTAACTACAGAAACTTTCCCCAGAGGAACTAACAGAGGAGCCACTTCAAGAGCGTCATACTGACATCTTAATCCAACACAACTTCACACACAAGCAGCATGAGAGAGGTTTGATTAGCCAAATCCTGCAGAGTCCTGTGAAACTCTTGATCAGTCTGGCTTTAATTGTTCAGCTGGAAACTTTAGCGGGCAACATTCGAGAGAGTGAAAGTTGAAACTAAAACTATCCACTCTCCATATATTGACATTTGTACAAGAAGATGTTTGTAGTGTAACTCACCCACACATGCTGTGGTTGATGCTTCTATTATGCTCTGATATAAAGGAGAAAGTCTGAGTGTGAGCTGAGTGATTGAGTGAGTTAAATCGCCTTTTATTGTTTGTATCACTGAGATGTACCAATTACCAAGATGCACCAAGGAATTACAAATCTGTGATCTAAGAGCACGTTAGACACCAAAATTAATTCAAAACGCCAGCCTGTGTCTCAATATTTGTGTGTTGGTAGGAATAGAGAACCAACAAACTGCACTCAAAAACTTTGCATTTGTGCTTTTAATGTGCTGGATTGTTTCCCTCATTGGTGAGGTTCATGTGAGGCAATTAAGAACAGAGCAATTACCCTCCAGTGTGGACCACCTTGTCCATTTCTAACTCTAGCACAGTTCAATTGGCCTGAGAAAGTGATATGATTCTGAGTCGACTCAGCTGCGGTTGGAGACAGTTGTTAAACTGGCATAAGGTGTTCCTGATATTTGGACCAGCAAACAAAAGGAGAAATTAAAACTTTGAATGCAATGCACAATTTGTAAACATTGTTTGTTTTTTTATCTGTACACAGCCCTCAGCCATTTTTTCCCCCCAAGTTCTCAAAAACCGGGATAGTGGGCCTCATGGGCTTTGAATATGTCTGCTTTAAGTGTTTTATTGAAGAAACCCCAGAGGGATATATTGAATAACCATTTAAGCAGCTAGTTTAACAAACATGTTGATAAAAACAGTCTCCCTAAAGATTTCTAAAACTTTGCTAGCTAAGTGATATATCCTCACACAGTATATATCCTCACACAGTGAATGTCAGGCATTGGGTAGCTATGTGCCGCAGTGAAACAAACAAAAGCCTATTGGATTCAGTTTGTAATCAGATAGCAGCTGTCAAAATGCATAGGATTTAATCCTATGCTTTGGATCATTATCTTGCTACATAATCCAGTTGCACTTTTGTTTCAACTTACGGACTGAAGACCGGACATTCTCCTTTAGGATTTTCTGGTAGAGAGCAGAATTCATGTTTCCCTCAATTATTGCAAGTTGCCCAGTTCCTGAAGCAGCAAAGCATCCCCACACCATCACACTTCCACCACCATGCTTCACTGTAGGTATGATGTTCTTTTTGTGGAATTCTGTGTTTGGTTTACACCAGATGTAATGGGACCCCTGTCTTCCAAACAGTTCCACTTTTCACTTGTCAAGCCACAGAACATTCTCCCAAAATGTTTGAGGATCATCAAGGTGTATTTTGGCAAAATTCAGACGAGCCTTAATGTTCTTCTGGGTTAGCAGTGATTTCCACCACTTTTTTTGCCATTTTTGCCCGGTGTCTTTCTGTTAGTGGAATCATGAACAGTGACCTTTATTGATGCTTTATTGAGAGGCCTGTAGTTCCTCTGATGTTGTCCTTGGCTCTCTTATGACTTCCTGAATTAGTAGTTGCTATGCTCTTGGTGAAATTTTCTCATATGGAGATAACGGCTCTCACTGTGGTTCTTTGGAGTCCCGGAGACTTTTAAATAGTTTTGTAATCCTTCCCAGACTGATCTATTTCAATCACCTTCTTCATCATCATTTCTGGAATTTCTTTCAACTTTGGCATAGTGTGTTACTGGGTAAGACCTTTTAACCAACTTCATGCTGTTGAAAAAGTTCTATTTAAGTGTTGATGTGATTGAACAGGGTTTGCAGTAATCAGGCATGGTTGTGTCTAGTCCAGCTGAACCCCATTATGAATGCAGTTTCATAGATTTGGGGAATTAGTAACTACGGGGGCAAATAAATTTTTGCTTCAATAAATGACATCATTGAAAAACTGTATTTTGTGTTTACTCAGGTTGCCTTTGTTTTATCTTGGATTCTGTTTTCATTTCTGAAACAATTTAGTATGAGATATACACAAACACAGAAGAAATCAGGATACTCGGGAAAGCAAATACTTTTTCACAGCACTGTATGTAGTAATAAAACAAATGAGAGGGCTATATTTTCTCTCTTTCTCTCTCTCTCTCTCTCTCTCTGAATAAATCTCAGTCGAACACTTCAATGTCACTCCCTCCAAGCACCCAAACATCATCTATCATCATGACTGACATCTGTCCTCCTCTCCTCTAAGATTCTGATGTATGAAATCTCCCAGCTATAAATGAACAGATGAACCATGCTTTGCAGACGAGGCTGTTTCTTTCTACTATTTATTCTCAACTGACCTTCACTTTATCTAAGAAAAACAGTGAAGTGTATGTTCCATTTAAGCATACTATATAGTTCTCTGTGTAGACCCTTTCACAGTCAGCTGCACCTATTTAGACATTATGTACCCTTATTACAGTTGCTGTAAATCAATGTAATCAATGTTAAACATAACAGCATTTGATAATTAGCATGAACTTAATGTGATATCACATTTTAAAATATTTTTCTAAAATAACTGTTCTATTTTCAAAAAAAACTTTCAATAATAATTCCATCTTTATAAATATATACAAGTGCAATAGAATTATTACTAACTTCTCTGTACAAAGAAGACTGGTTGAAATAAAATGCAACTGCAGCCAAACACACCTGCCTTTTCCCTGGCATGAGCCAAATGGTCCTGGAATCCTCGAGTTACATCCTCTTTAAAGTTTCTGATCCATTGATCCAACTGAGTCATTATACATAGATAGGGGACCCAACTCAGACAAGGTTCAGTAACCTAAATCTAAATCTAAAAATTTCTTATAATTACACATTTTCGTGCTCCACATTTTATTACAAAAACATAAATAAATAAAACCAAAACCAGTATATATTACTCAATAAATGATGGTGCTTTAAAAATAAAATGTTTGAAGAAAAACAAAACTAGTACAAAACATTATTACAAAATTGTGCAAAAATGATTTATTTCATGAACTCCTAACACAGATCAGATATTGTTGCATTGTTACAAAAAGTGAAACTGTGTATTGCAGTGCAAAAGTCATTTATGCAAATAGATGGACAAAACAATGAAATGTTTCCATATTCATTTGGAAATTTCACACTCATTCTCCCAAGGTGTTGGCTCCAATCCACCACTCCAACATTCAGTCTCAACCACATTTCTCAGGCAATGGAGATTGAAAAAAGTAATGCGATGATTGCCAGAGCACCAATAAAATTTTGATGACCACGTAACATAGTTGGAAGAAATTCTTTGAAAATGATCTCTTCTACAGTGGAGATCATGTTCAATCTTGTTAATGCTACTAGCAAAAAGTTGCTGTTTTCATTGTAGCACATTTGGTTGAGGGAATCATGTAATCCCGGAATCGGATATGGGTCAGGCCTTAGATATACACTATATGCCCAAAAGTATATGTACACCTAACCATCACACCCATATCTTTCCAAATCCATAGGTATTAATATGGAGTTGTTATAATAACCTCCACTCCTCTGGGAAGGCTTTCCACTAGATTTTGGTACATGGCTATGTGGATTTGTGCTCATTCAGCCACAATAGCATTAGTGATGTTGGAGACTAAATGAATGGTTCACAGTCAGTGTTCCAGTTCATCCCAAAGGTGCTCAGTGGGGTTGAGGTCAGGGCTCTCGAGTTCTTCTACTCTAACCTTGGCAATCCATGTCCATGAGCTTGCTTTGTATACAGGGGCATTGACATGCTGGAACAGGTTTGGGCCTCTTAGTTCCAGTGAAAGGAAATCTTAATGCTACAGAATACAAAGACATTCTTGAGAACTGTTCTTGAGAAATTTGTTGCAACAGTTTGGGGAAGAACCACATATGGGTGTGTTGGTGTCCACATACTTTTGACCGTACAGTGTATGTAAACAGATAGGACAAAAAAAATCTGAATAAATTATCAGTCAACCACAATGTAAATGCAGCCCTAGATGTTTGGGTTGAATATTTTTCTGGAAATGAAAAACTACTGGCTGAAATTCAGTTGAAGTATATGCCTAGATTTAATCCCATGAACAATTCCTATGAAGACCAACTGAATAACTGAATAAATAAGTTGATGATTGAAGCATCTAGAGTCAACTCCCCGAAAAATGAAATTGCATGTTGATATTGATATTGTGTCTCTGACTAATATTTGAGCTGTTGAATTTTATTTGAATCTGTGAAAGAGTAAAATGTCTCTTGTGTTAAAATCTTGAGTGAACGATGAACGGTGAACTCTTGGTGCATGAAAATACCACTCGTGCTCTTCCACAGAGTGAAAGCTGCAGGGGCTGGGATGATTCAGATGTGACAATCTGGAATATGACAGGAAGTCCCACAGCCTCACTGCAATCTCCCACACCACATGTAATACCTTTATAGCCTGCAACTACACAAAATACAACCTTCACAACAGTATTAGACATGCAAGCAGTGAATGTCAATTGGACTAAATGTTGTACTGCTGTCAGCCTTAAAGAAATCAAATCACATATTTGCTTACCCTGAGGCAGGAACCTAAGACAACAGATACTCATGAGCTATCAACAAGTGATCACACTTAATGTGTCTTTGTTCTCTAGAACTACCGAACATCTCACTGAATTTCAAACTGCAACTGAAGAGTCGCTTAAAACATCTTTGGTTTTAAGATAACATTCACAGCAGCTTTAATATTCTGCTGTTTGAGGCTAATGAACCATCACCTATTGACCAGGTATTAAACTGATTTTCCTGACCAGCCATGTAGTCAAGCAGACTTGTTTATATTCTTTACTACTAGCACTAATCTGGCCAATATGAGCTACCTCCACATCAGAGGATGCATAAGTCATAGATAAATACATGCATAATCTTCACTCTAACACTAGCTAGAAAACGTGAGCCAACTTGATAAGATATTTTTTGTTTTACTGTCCATAATCTTCAATCTGAGGATAAGCAACCAGCTACTAAAACAAAGGCCAAGCTGGTCAAACTGGTAGCTCTTTACCAACTGGTAAGTTATTTTCCAACTTCTTTATTAGATGATTAAAATGATCAATAAACATTTGAGATTTTCTGATTACCTTACTCTTCTATTATTTCTTAAAGAGTATTTCCTACAATGTAGCACTTGTACTAGCAGCAATCCTGAAACTTCTCCCTTCTTTACTAGCACTTACTGTATAAGCTACTGTAATAACAATGGTCTACCAGCTGTGTATAGGCAGTCAACTTGGATTTTTCGGGAGGGCTGATAATGCTAGTCAGCTAGTTAACATGAATTTGCAGGATTTCTGATGGGGTTTTAAAATCATAGGCTGTCGGGCATCTGAGTGGATTTTATGATATAATGTCCATACTCTTCACCGAATCATTGTATAATGTAAACATTCCTAGTCTTCACTATTATAACGCCAATCAGCTTGCTAACCTGACAGGGTTTACAAGTGGATTTTAAGCCGTAAACAATCATAATTGTCACTGATAATGCTAGTCAGCTTGCTAACATGAGCTGACCTGACAGGATTTCTCAGGAGATTTTAAGACATAACCATTAATAATGTTCACTGATACTGCTAGTACGTGAACCTGACAGAATTTCCAAGAGGATTTTAAGACATAAACAATCATAATCTTCACTGATAATGCTAGGCAGTTAGCTAACATGAGCTAACCTGACAGGAGTTCTGAGGGGATTTTAAGACGTAATGCCCATAAGCTTCACGTATAATGATAGTCTGCTAGTTAACATGAGCTAACCTGAAAGGATTTTGAGCAGATTTTTATAGATATAGCATTAATAGTCTTCATTGATAATAATGATTTGACGTTAGCTTACATTATTTCTGAGATTTATTTCCAAATTCATAAATGTCCATAATCTTTACTGTTAATGCTCCACTATGTGGCTAACTTAAATTAACCTGACAGGACTTCTGAGAAGTCATACTAAGTCATATATATATATATATATATATATATATATATATATATATATATATATATATATATATATATTCATAATGTTCTTCATAATAATCTTTTCTCAGTTTGATTGTGCCTGAAACAGACACAGGCTGAGATGTGAAGACTAAATTGGCTTATCCTTATCAAGTCTCTCTTTATAATTCACACAGCTTAGATGCTACAAAGTACAGGTAAAGCTTCAGACCACAAAACTTCTTCCTGATGTATTTTTGACAGCTGTTCCTTGATGATGTGATTCATTTATGCAGTTTGATCTGAGGCTTGTAGTCAATAACAGAAAGAGACATTCATCCAAGATTTGACTCACTTCAGTGCACGCTCAGGTGAAACCTGTTTTTTTGTTTAGAATTGATTTATTTCAGCAAACTCTATCTGGAATTCTTGCTTGAGAATCTGTGCAACATTAAAAACCAACCTGATTTTGGCAACGTTCTACTACATTTAGAAGAAGACGTTATTTGTCACATATACATTACAGCACACTAAAATCATTTTCTTCACACACTCTAGTTTGTTAGGAGCGCGGGGTCAGCCATGATACAGCATACCTGGAGCAGATAGTTTTAAGGGCCTTGCTCAAGGGCCCATCAGTGGCAGCTTGGCAGCGCTGGGACTTGAACCCCTGACCTTCTGATTAGGAACCCAGAGCCTTAACCATTGCTTACACTGACTATTTTGTCCTCACCAATCTGTCCTATTAGGCTCGTTTGCAAAATCAAGGAAACTGCAATATTCGCAGGATTGAAATTTTTCTAAATTACCGCAGATCAAAGCGAAAGACAAATAATTGCGAAACAAGTCCAAAACAATTTTGTGCAATTGCAATTTCGCCAATTCAAGTAGTTTTCCGCAAGACACAAAAAAAGACACAAAAAACTCTTGCATCGCGAATTTGGGGAAAAAAAGCCACAGCGAAATCAACCATTTTTGGCCACAACAATCACAAAAAAACTCTGAAATCCTGTGCGGACTGTTTTTTGCTTGTGGCAAAAAAACATTCATGCTGAACCCAGATGTGTCTGAATAGACCTCAAACTTTTTTTTGCTTCAGTATCTTTTTTAGCAAACTTCTCAAGTCTCAGGTATTGCAACTCTTCAAACTTTTGTGGGCACAGTTTGTTGTTGTCAATCTCTATCAAGAGCTTCCCATGGTTTACATGATTGCTCATAACCATTGGGTCATTCATGTAACCATTTTCAATCTCAACCAGAACCATTTTCAATCTCAAACTGTTGGAACAGCTGCCATCTATGGCAACAATCATGAAAGACTTTCTTCCATGTGGTGCAATGATTCATGTTTCACTTGGGCTTGGAACAAACTATACCTGTTTAAATGGACTATTTTGTCCTCACCAATCTGTCCATCTTTGATGAAATGGTTTGAATATTTGGGCTTTCATTTCTTCCACAGTTTCAAGTGACAGTAGTCTTTTCCTGCTTAGTGCCAAATGGGGCAGAACATTATTAGTCTGGAGTGCTTTACAGTTTCATCATTACTCCTCCTCAGCATAAGCATTGCTGTAAGCTATCTCTCCCATTATATGGTGTTGTTATGGCTTTTCAGCTAGATGGATCTCTTTAATTGGAAGGAGTTTTGCAGATTGTGTTTGTAAATCTCCTCCCTCTGAGGGTTCACCCGAAGCAGCACAGTTCAGACTCACTTTAGATACTGGATCAATCAGGAGCATTTCCCTTTGCTCTTATTCCAGAGGCTCTGATTTGCAATTCAATTTGCAAGGCTTCAAGAAAATGCAATGTTATACAAAGTTACTTTTCCCAGTTGCTCTCTGACATTTCTGTGTACTCTCTAAGCCAAGCCATAGGCTGTGATTCTTAATGCTAGGCTTGTTACACATTATAGATTTAACCCTACAGCTTACTGAACTTAAATCAAACACAGAATGCAAAAACACCAAAAAAAACAACACCACCACAAAACAAATAATTACCTCTCTCAGCAAGAACTATGCTGTTTCTTTAGCTGGAAAGGGGGATGAAAAACCTCTAAACATAAAACTAAACCCAGAACTTATTTATTTATTTATTTATTTATTTATTTTTACATGCAAGCACACACACACACACACACACACACACACACACACACACACACACACCGGAGTATATTAAGGCTATGAATCAAAACAGCCACTGCAATAAAAAAGACAGATTAAATATCTTAGATAAAATATAAACCTGAAATCATTTACAGTAAAGCAGGTTTTCAAATAGACCTCCACAGACAACCCATTTTTTGAGTAATATGCTCTCAGTTCAGTGATTTATCCACCACACTATTTGTTCTCAGCTGTCAGGAGTTTGAGAAATTCAGCAAATACTTTACAGTGAGTCTGGAGACTTAACTTGAGTTTTAAAATTTTCATTTATTAGGCACACACAGAAGATCAATACAGAAACCCAGCCATCAGTCAGACTAACATTTACACACGTGTCTTTAAAGGTGTATGAGTGAGAGAGAATTAGAGCAAGGGCTGATATGGGAGGGAGTGTCTTTCAAAGTGTCTTTCAAATCTGTGGGCCACACACACACACACACACACACACACACATATAAACACACACACCTTTTTACATCTATGGTGTGTAATGTGTATGGGATTATAGCTAAATAATGTTATGCCAACATCCTAACCCCAATCTTTCATTCGGTTAATGAATGTTAACCATCATAAACATTCGGTTTATGTGTTGAATCTTTCATTCAACACATAAAAAGTGCTGAAGGCTAAGTTTATGGTTAGGTGCAGAGTTGTGTTCTTATAATATTTTCTTATAATAATAATTTTACTGACATGAAACTGAAACTTAAAAAAGGTTATGCCACATCATCTTACTGTGATTTTACATCCATCAGAAAGACCATCGTGAAAATGTCAAGATGAAAACTTGCAGCTTTCTCACCTTTACATCATCATTACTCAGTTCATTCACTGCGATTCAAATTCATAACTAAACATCACTGCCCTCTAGGTCTAGACTCCCCTGATCGATCCTGAGCCCACGTTATTGTCTGTGTGGACTTCCTGTGCATGTTCTCCCAGAGTCCACCTGCCAAAAACATGCCAGTAGGTTTATCGAGTACACTAAATTGCCATTAGGTATGAATGAGTGTGAATGTGTGTGTGTGTGTGTGCATTGTGTCCTGGAATGGACTGGTGTCCCATCCAGGGTGTATTCCCATCTCAGGATAGACTCCGGATACACTACATACATGCTACATACATGCTTACTCTCTGCTGCTTTCGACACTGTGAACCACCAGATCCTCCTGTCAACTCTCTCCAGCCTGGGCATCACTGGAACGGTTCTGCGCTGAGTGGAATCCTATCTCTCAGACAGATCCTTCAAGGTATCATGGAGGGGAGGTATTTCTGAAACTCAGCAACTCACAACTGGCATTCCACAGGGGTCAGTTCTGGGTCCACTCCTCTTTTCTATCTACACTACATGCCTAGGGCAGGTGATTGAGTCTCATGGCTTCTCATATCATTGCTATGCTGATGACACCCAGCTCTATTTGTCCTTCCAGCCTGATGATCCATCCGTCTTTGCACGCATCTCTGCTTGCCTGTCGGACATATTGGTCTGGATTAGGGAACACGACCTTAAGCTCAACCTGGCAAAATCTGAGCTTCTCGTCATCCCATCCTGTCCCTCAATCAACCACAACCTCAGCGTACAGCTCGGCTCAACCATACTCAAGCCAACCAGGACGGCCAGGAACCTTGGGGTGATTCTCGATGACAGCTTGACCTTTACAGACCACATCTCAACAACTGCACGGTGCTGTAGGTTGAACGGTGCTATCACCGAACAGGCTACACAGATACAGTTCCCTCATGCAATCTGCGATCGATTAGCGACTGACGCTTAGTAGTACCTACTCAGCATGGCTCAAGGTCCCTTTCAAGAACATTCAAACTAACTGTTCCTCAGTGGTGGAATGAACTTCCAACCTCAATCCGGACCGCAGAAAGATCACCATCTTCAAAAAACAGCTAAAGACCCACCTCTTCCGTGAACACCTAACCAACCCATAAAAAAATAAATAAAAATTGCACTTACACCTCGACTCTGCGCACTTTGCTTCTTCTGGAACTCAATTAATGGATCTTGTATGGTAGCACTGCTTGTATTGTTCTCTGCTTGATATATCGCTTTGCTTGTATTTTTTCATTTGTAAGTCGCTTTGGATAAAAGCGTCTGCTAAATGAATAAATGTAAATGTAAATATAAATGAATTAATGAATTTATGAAGGTTTATGATTTTATGATAATATTGATTTTAAAAGACTATTAGGATAAAAATTGATAATCGAAACAAAATAGTTGTTCTTCTATATTTAATGTATATCGTTCTTCTATATTTAATTTATCGTTCCGTAAACACACATCAACAGTAATCACTGTTTTGTCGTCTAGCTGTTACTGAGCAGTCCCTCCAGGATTTAGCAAATTTGTGATCACAGAAATTAACGCAAAATCAAGGAAACTGCAATATTCAAAATTACCCTAGATTTTCTGAAGATTTGGGCCAAGACGTGTCATCACAGCACGCCATGTGACGTCATCACCACGCGCATTCAGCCAAAGCCTTCTTCGATTCACGAGTCAAACTAAAGGGTCTCATTTAGGTAATTATTTGGGTCAACAAACATTACTGTGAAAGACCATGAAAAACAATTTCGCGTAATTGCAATTTCGCCAATTTCAAGTAGTTTTCCGCAAAAAAAGCACAAAAATCACCTCAAATTGTGTTGCAAATTTTGAAAATAGCCGCAGCAAAATCAAGCATTTTTGGCTGCAATAATCACAAAGAAACTCTCTGAAATCCTGAATGGACTGACTAAGTCTCATTGTGTTTATAACAAATTTTGATCATTTTTTTTTATCACAGAACAGTTTTCCCTGTGTCCTCTTGTTATTGTCCATTATCACTCCTGCATGCTTCGTAAACATTAACTGTAAGGAAATCTAGAGGACACCTCAGGCTCAGCATTTTCATGCTCCCACTAACAGGCATGTTTCTCATTTAACCTGTAACAACCTTCAAAGCCATGACACGGCGACTGAAACTAATAGAATTATTACTCGCCTCCTTTGTCCTCTTCCAATACTGAATCTGTCTTACTTTGTTTTCTCTTACTTTGCCTGTCCTCTTTTCACCCCTCCTCTTCTCCTCCTGCCTAGAGATTAGTTTGGTCATGTAAATGCATGGCTGAAAGATGTCATGCACAGAATGCTAACATTATTAGCTTGGGGACAGCTTAATCAAACCTTCCAAATCAGACCTAGCATACCCTGGTCTGAACTAAAGAAGACACAGGAGGTTTACCCTAAAGCATAAGAGTACAAGTCTTCTCTTCCACACTAACATAATGAAGAGCCAAAATAAATCTCTGTCTGTAGTGTACATATGAGAGTGACAGCATTTTCCCTGCTGTTGCTACTGAGGTGAAGCTCATGCTGAATGTTAATAGCAGCAAAGATAGTTACAGTCCCTCAGCGTCCTATCCAAGGCCAAACAGAAAACTCTTAATGTCAGACACCAAAGAGTTCAATTAATGGTAATTATACACTTTTTCAATACAAGAACCCATGGGAAATTTATTTCTCCATATTATGAGATGGTTAACAATAAGAAGTACAGTTAGAAAAAAAAAAAAATTATTCATGCATGTGAATTTTATCTGGAATGAGTCCTGATTTTTATCAGGCCGTTTTCACAGTTGCTGATTCTGCTGTTATGGAGAAACACCAAATTCATTTGGGAATGTAGCGTTTAGCTGCCTAGTGAGCACAGCAGGCCAGACTCCATCCCGGAATGGCCGTGCTGCAAAGCCTTCATACATTTACATATGCAACAAACTACTACAAGCATCTAACTGAGCCTCAGAGCTTTGGAGGTTTATAATGGAATGAGTTGCAAAATATGCAGTATGTCTGCTGTATATCAATAAAAAAAAAATTCCTGAGTCAGAATGGTCATGATTCAAGATTTTATGTCTTCCTTAGACTCAGAGACTGACTAAAAATTTCCAACTGACATTTTACATCTTGTAATGTGGATTACTTTGATGTAAGAAGACATAATGAAATGTCTTCTCACATGTCTTCTTAATTTAAATGATGAAAAAAAAAATGTTATTAACTTCTAACAAAGATTGAATGATTTCAAGACTGTTTCTCTTAAGGATAATTACATTCATTATGTTTTAGTTACTAGCTAAATACTATGTGTTTCTGGTTTTTATTTTTGTTCCTTAAACTGGATTGTAGCCCCAAACGTTGTTTCCCCAACAAGAATACATATGCAACTGTCTTGAAGTTGTTATTATTATTATAAGAAGACAGATAGTCAACGTCTGCCATGTTATAACCTTAAATGCTTCCCTCAACTCTAAGAACACAGGGACAGTGACAGTTTAGATTAGTGTTAAACAATAAGTGTATGAATAGAATGGCAAGGTCGTATACAGCATATGTACAATAAAATGTGCATATACAGATCCAAAGATGCATATATACATATGATCAGTATGAAAAGGAAATAGAAAAAATAGAAGGATATACTGTATACTGTTTCTACAGTGACATAGATGTGTATACTGTATATAGATGAAGTGATGAATATGTACGTTGTAAATATGGACAATATTAAGGATGTGCAATATGAAAAATGTGCAAAAGGAATATATACAATAGAATATGTGCAGAAAGAAAAAAATGGTGAATTGTGCAAAAATCTATTATTAGGGAGGAGGTTTATGTATAATATGATTAATAAATATGTACTGTATGAAAGCATATGCATATTAACATGTGATTATGCTGAACTGGCCTTTCTAACAACACTGTGTTTGCTGAATATTGATATACAACTGATTATAACATTGTACATTTAGCCATATACAGTAAAAACTGAAAAAGTAGGAATCGTCTTTCCAAAAAAGTGACTAATTCAGTTCATTAAGAGTCATGATGCAAGACAAATGAATAATTTCTTCAGCTTGAACACATGCCTTATTCAGTTTATCTATTCAGCCAAGTCTTAGTGCAGGCTATTATCATATTATTATTATTATTATTATTATTATTATTATTACAGACAGGGCATTTTCTGCGTCACAACCTCAGACCTTTACAGTGTATTTAAGCTTCATAATCACTCAGATGAATAGGTGGTAAAGCTTATAGCTTGTATAACGATGAAGAAGCCCAGAGTGGAATTTTAGATGACTACATTGTCCGTATTTTCAGTAATGATTGGGGAAAATGAGGTATAATGAGAAGGTTAGTTTCTTTTTCTTTCTTTCTTTGTGTAACGTGTAACAATCTCTATTAAAGTTCATCATAGGTTTATTAAGAGTGAATATGGCAGGACCTTGAAAAATAAACAACATAAGAAAGAACATTACAGAGCCAGCTTTCTTATATCACTCCTTCAGATAAGTGACAAAGAGACAGAAGGGTAAAGGACGAGTCCTTGAAGTAACATCTGTCAAAAAACAAAAGATCAATCCATGACAGAATGGCAAGGAGAGAGAAAAGAGATAATCATTAAATACTTCTTATCCATCATGTTCATAAAAACAGAACTGCAGGGCTTCATTATTGAGACACACACACACACACACACACACACACACACACACACACACACTTGTACTTGTTCATGTGTTTCCAATCTGTCTCTTTTATTGAAGTACTAAACATCACACTCAGGGTTGTTTCTAATCATTTGGGGGCCCTAAGCGACAGATTACTCACGGGCCCCCCACCCATACCAATCTTCAATTTACATGCAAGAATGAACAGAATTAATACTTCATAATGGCTTCCTTTATCAAAGATAATTAAATATTCATAATCATGAATGAGGAATTACTGTACTGTATGTTCTACTTGTATATATTTTCATTTCCGTTCAGGAAATATAGCCCAAGACTATTATACATAGCTTATTGTAGCACTAAAATACTACCTAGCTGTTAATCTTAGCTAAGATAATGGACACATGACTGGGGGAAATTATATATAATGTATATATACAGTCAGAGCAGGTCTTGTGGCTCGGTCCCTGTATGCAGTGGTTAGTACCTACCAAAAGTGGTCCAAGGAAGGACGACAGGATCATGGGCGCCCAAGGCTCATTGATGGGGAGCGAAAACTAGCCCGTGTGGTCTGATCTCACAGAAAGAGCCACTGTAACACAAACTGCTGAAAAAGTTAATGCTGGTTGTGATAGAAAGGTGTCAGAACATACAGTGCATCTCAGCTTGCTGTGTATGGGGCTGCGAAGCCGCATACCAGTCAGAGTCCCCATGCTGACCCCTGTCCACCCCTGAAAGCAATGGAAGAAGGTGGCCTGGTCTGAAGAATCATGTTTCCTTTCACATCATGTGGACGGCCGGGTGCGTGTTCATAGCTTACCTGGGGAAGACATGGCACCAGGATGCACTATAGGAAGAAGGCAAGTCGGTGGAGGAAATGTGATGCTCTGGGCAATGTTCTGCTGGGAAATTTTGGGTCCTGGCATTCATGTGGATGTTATTTTTAAACGTACCACCTACCTAAACATCGCTGCAGACCAAGTACACCCCTTCATGGTGTAGCCAAGTGGTTTAAAAAGTCATTTGTCCATAATGAAGTAAAAATTTGGTATAGCCCCTTTAACAGCTACTCGTGCTGTGTGTTGAGATTTCTATCTGGCCTGGCCAGCAGTGCGCATGTGTGAGAGAGAAATATTGTGAAGCCTACTTTGAGATTTTTGGATTAAAAATATGGCAATATATAGTTTTTCTATTATTACTATTATTTTGGCTAAATATACATTTTGTATTGTAAAGATGCACTATGTAGTTCATGTGTGAGTCTAAAATAAGATGTTTGATGTTTAATTTGATTAGATGCAAGGAGATTTCAGTTTAAACAGACCAAAACGAAGACTTTTGAAAACGAAGGCATGGCTTCGCCCACATTCGCTCCCTGATTGGGTCTTCTGGATCATCGCGTTTCCTTCCCTGATTCGTCAAGCCCCTACCATATGACCATTACGCCACCTTGATCGAATACACAACAACATGGAGACGGAACAGCAAGCTTTGCTACCTTTGTTGTCATTCTTAGCAGAAATTGTGCAGTTAAATTCAGTATTTTATAATACTGCAGCTGCCTACATGCACAAGAGGCGAGCTACCATTAGAGAAATCGGCAACAAATCTCATTTCAAGCGGCATAAGCCTTACATGGATCGCCAGTTTGTTGTAGTCCTGTTGACTAGTAATCAACTTCCTGTTTACACTTGTACGCGCATGCCCAGTGTGCATGAATGGTCATGTGACCTGCTTATTCGGTCGTGTAGTGTAGACGGAGATCGTTTCTGAAACACAGCGGAAACGCCAGTGTGGACAAGGATCGTTTTCATTTTAAAACACGGTTTTATAACAAAAACGTACTGTTGTAAACAGGGCCTTAGTTGAGTTCAAAGTGTATATATTTAAGAGATAACGTGCAATGTGAAGTCAAGCTAAAGGTGGCTAAGCTAATTCTTGCTAAGCTAAGCTTTTCTATGTGCTTTTATGTTTAGCCACTGAGGTATTTTGTAAATAAGATTTTATTCTATTTCTCTGTATTTTGTTTAATGTATTTTATTTTTAATCAAAGCTCCATAGACTGCTGATTTTCTTTTAAAAAACGCAAAAAAAGAGAGTAAGTTTTGGTGTATGTCTATTCACACACACCCGGCTACAATGGCAATGGTGTTCACTGCAAAAATTGTTCAGGAACGGTTTGAGGAACATGACAAAGAGTTCAAGGTGTTGAAGTCCAAATTCCCCAGATCTCAATCGGATCGAGCATCTGTGGGATGTACTAGATAAACAAGTCCGATCCATGGAGGCCCCACCTCATAGCTTACAGGACTTAAAGGACCTGCTGCTAACATCTTGGTGCCAGATACCACACACACCTTCAGAGGTCTTGTGGAGTCCATGCCTCAATGGGTCAGAGCTGTTTTGGTGGCACAAGGTGGATCTACACAATATTTGGCAATATTTGTGGTTTTAATGTTATGGCTGATCTGTGTAATAAAACAGAGGACAAATTACGGGTTTTGTTGTTATTGTTGTTGTAGTAGTTGTTTACACACATATGAAGGGAGAGCATCTCAGCTTTCAAATACCCCAAACACATTTCTACACAGAAATACACATACATTTTTTCAAATATTCATATATGAGAAAACAGTCTTGTCAAAATGAAATATTTGCTTTAAAATGTCAAACACATATGAGTTTCTACAGTACTTCATGTTTTTGTCACTACAGTGATCAGTGGGGAGCACAGTGTGTAAACTGCAGTCTGTATCCTGCTGTACATCAAGCAATGGAACTAGAACAGACATGTACTGTAATGAGTTATTCACTGGTGTATGTATTTACTGTATTTAGATAGTAGTTAATGAGACTGGGGAAATAAAATAATCAAAGATGCAATAACTGGTAAATATTTAAGATTCTCTAAGAAGTGTAAATGTATGTGATTACTTTTGAAATACTTTTGGTTTAATAGGAACTTTAATCCTTTAAATTCTCGGGACCCATCAGCGGGTCTAGACTTTTCTCACATATGTAACTACATATGTTTTCCATTAGTTTCACTGTACTTATTGAATAATTCATAGTACTATGGAATAACATGCTTCAATATGAATAACTGAATAATAATTAAGGAATAAAATATCACTGGGCATGCAGTTACAGGAAAATAATCAGTGATGGGTAAATTTGGTGTGATCACATCTTAGAATTTTATTCTCTTATACCACATCAATTTGCCAACATTTTAAATGTTCCTTAGTTGGACATCCACAAAACAATTTAGTTCCTGTTATCACTTATGTTATAGCAGCTATAAATTGATTGTCACTCAAATCACCAGGCTTTCTTTTTTATTTTTAACATGAAGGTTAATATGACAAAAAACACATCTTGTCATACAGTATTACTGAATAACCACAAAACCCATCACCCTGAAGACTTTCCCAATGGCGGAAACCTTAATGACTGTTACAGCAAGTGGACAGTGGAGGCTCCTTCCAAAAATCTCCTTACAGAAAGATTCACCATATCTAATCATTGATTGATCATTGTCAGATTTGACAGTTTTGACCTTAATATTTGATTGGTGATTGATGGTTTGACAAGAAAATAGATCTCTAAATCTGTGATTAGGTTTAAGAGCTATTAAGAGCTTTAGAGTATGATGGAAGAGTTCTATATGTAGTATATGTACTTGAAATAAACTATAAAATGAATGATTTATTCAGCAGTCCATCCAGGATTTTGGACGATTGCAGAAATGAACGCAAAATGAAAAAAAACTCTGTAATATTCGCAGGAGCTTGAAATTTTTCAAAATTACTGCAGATTTTCCGCAGATTTAGGCCAAGACCACCATATAACGTCATCACAACGTGCATTCAGTTAAAGCCTTCTTCGTTTCACGTGCGTCGAACATGAGTACAGCTAAAAGGTCTCATTTACCAACAAGCATCACTGCAAAAGACCATGCAAAGCAATTTCGTGCAATTATAATTTCGCCAATTCAAGTAGTTTTCCGCAAAATGTACGAGAAACTCCACAAACTGCATCGCAAATTTTGAAGAACGCCGCAGCAGGAGCAAGCATTTTTGGAGCGAGATCCTGTATGGACTGGTTCAGAAATCAGAACAATTACATCACCATGGTCAATTACAGTATGTAGTGTATTTTCTTCTTTCTTGCTGTTTTAATGATAGGTGATGATGTGTTAGTAATAAAATGGTGGTTGAATCAGTGAAAACTGAATTGACTTAATAAGTAGAGATCTCTTTTGGGTCTGTTATTCATGGATGGTAATATTATCAAAAAAGGCTTTATGATACTTGGCTTTTTTTAATTAGTTTGTATAGATTGTGGTCCATGATTACCCCACAGTGTGAAATTCTATAATTCAATTACAAAAGCAGAACAAAGACAAAGCCAGCAGTAATTCTCAGACAAATGATCTAAAACACTTTGCACTGTCTCTGTGTGTGTGTGTGTGTGTGTGTGTGTGTGTGTGTGTGTGTGTGTGTGTGTGTGTGTGTGTGTGTGTGTGTGTGTGTGTGTGTGTAGTACATGAGGACAGCGTGTAAGTGTGTGAGCATGTAATGATGAGATTCAGAAGGTGTGATATTTCTGAAGTGTGGTTCTGCTCTGCTCAGAGGATTCAAGAAGGATATGGAATTGAACGAGATAGAGGGAGTGCAATAATAACAAGCGAGTGGCAAAGTGTGCATAGACATGAGAAATGATCAGACACATTGTTAATCTTTGCGCCTGTCTTTTAGGATCTTTTACACACACACACACACACACACACACACACACACACACACACACACACACACACACACACACACACACACACACACACACACACACACACACACACACACACACACACACACACACACACACACACACACACACACACACACACACACACACACACACACACACACAGTTCACCAAGAAGTTCCAGCTACAAAGGGGGCTTAGTGTTTAGCATGTTTGCCTTGCACCTACAGGGTTGGGGGTTCGAATCCCACCTCTGCTCTGTGTGCTCTGAGTTTGCATGTTCTCCCTGTGCTTCAGGGGTTTCCTCCGGGTACTCTGGATTTCTCCCCCAGTCCAAAGACATGCGTTTTTGACTGATATGCATTTACAAATTATCCATAGTGTGTGAATGGGTGTGTAATTATGCCCTGCCATAGGTTGGCACCTGGTCCAGGATGTAACCCCGCCTCGTGCTCTGAGTTCCCTGGGATAGGCTCCCGGCTTCCCGTGACCCTGTATAGGATAAGCGGCTGAGAATATGGATGGATGGAATTTTAGGAGAGAAAAAAAGAGAGGGTTGTGAGGGAATGACTGTTTATAGCTGCTACAACATACCTGTAAATGATAACAGGAACTCCCTGGTGTCGCAAATCTTCCACAACATGAAACGTAACTTTTAAAGGATCACAAGTATGACACAACATTCTTTAATAAATACTAGGATGAGTCAACTGAAAATCTGCTTTTTTTTTCCCAAATAGGTATCAAATTTTATCTGGTTTGAGGCATCAGTAGAAGGAGTTATTGAGAACAATAACCAATATTGCATTTTTACTTTTGCAACTACGAATTTAATGTGCTGGTTTTCTCACGCTTTTAAGGATGTGCTGTTATCCTGCTGTTATCCTTATAATCTGCAGTAACTCTGCTTTGTGCTGGTCTACATAACACCACCCCATCTATTACATTCCTACAGCAGCACATGGTTTATTCCTTACCTTTATTCCTTACCTCTTCAGATAGCACAGACTGAGTGAAACATGACAGCTGTCATGTCATGGCTGTCATGGCAATCGTTGACAGTCATAAAAGACATATTTCTAATACATAAACTGTCATTACCCTACTGACATGTTTAGAACACATTCATTTAGTTATGTAGGAGCTGGCATAATATGTGTGCTATCTAGAGAGTAATTATTTGTGTGACAGACTTTCATGCAAAAGTGTCATGGCAGTTATTAATAATGATAAAATGACACTTGATATATCATTGGAAATAAACTGTTATGACAAACCAGGCCAGTGCATGACATCTTATATAACATTTGTGTGGCAGTGTTAACATGATCTCATTATTATTATTATTATTATTATTATTATTATTATTATGACATACAGGATCCACACAGGTTGTATATCAAAATATTGTTCAAAACAACAGCAAACAGGAAATACAATGTGAATTTTGGGCTGATTGAGAGTATTAATGAAGTCAATATGGTAATGTTTCACATTCAATGAGCCAAGTAAAACTGATTCTGATGATCAAATGGAGGATTGTTTCCCCATCACAATCTGTGAAAACTATTTTAATGCCTTTGTAATGTGTTTATTACACATGTCATTATGTCTTCATTATTCTGATTATTTTAATCTACCCCATGGTACAGCATTTGAGGAATATCACTCAGCCTCACAGTGACCCTTGAAATCAATACTACACCCGTTAAATTGGCACTGTAGTGTGTGTGTATGTGTGTGTGTGTGTGTGTTTGTGAGTGCATCCTTTGTGTCCTCTATGCTGTGACTATGTCCCCTCCTCTTCCCAGTGTATAGTAAATAATAGAGCTTGATCCTATTGATCACCTCCTCTTCTCTGTGACTTTTTCATTAACCTTCACACACAAGGTCACACTGACAGTAAATACACACATAGCCATGCTGGATTTAGTTAGTATTGGGCTGAAGCTATGATGATGATGATGATGATGATGATTAAAAGCATTCAAAATGTCTAACTGGAATATTTTGTTTAGCTAACTTTCTAAATGTTAATTTTTCTTTGTGCTTTTTTTTTTGTTGTTGTTATTTTGTCTGAGGCCAATTTTGACGATGCCTAACTGTACAAGACCTGACACCTGACATAGTTTTCGTCAGTCCAAAAGCCTTTTAGTGTGAGGCACGATGCTGCTTTGTCATATGGCTGAGAACTGATGCTGAGGTCTGAGGATGCCCCAATATGTACACCTTACACGTGTCTAAGAGGAACCAGGTGTGATCGTTCAACATCCCCAGTTGCCAGTTATTGTATGAGAGGGGAGATCTGGCTTGTGGGTGGGAATTGGGAGGTGACCAAAATGGGGTTAAAAAAAAAAAAGTTTGTGTGTAACTAAAGGATGGCTTCATAAAAGCTTTCTGTGGAGGCAGACGCCTGGACGAGCGCCGGTTTGTGAATGGTGGGCAGAGCCAGAGAAGACGAGAGGTAAGGGGTACACACCTGTGGGGAATTTTGGCTAATGAATGTTCTCTGTTTCAGTGAGACAGGAGAGAGAGAGAGCGAGAGAGAGTGAGCAAGAGAGAGAGAGCGAGAGAGAGAGCACAACACCAAGCGTGAGCTGAGTGTGTGTGTGTATGTGTAAAAAAAAAAAAGAAAAGAAACCCCAGAATGAGAGAAATAATAAATTGTGGGAGTGCGTCAAGCCTGCCTCTGTCTTCCTTCTCCTTGCCCGACCTTTAAAGAGTGTCACACTTTCATTTAGTTTTTAGTTTAGCCTTTACTAATTGACATTAAATTGTTTGTTCTTATTTGTTACAGATAAAATAAATAAAATTAATTAAATAAATAAAATTAAATGATGAAGTGTTCAGTTAGCCTACTTATTTTGAAGTGGGGTGATATAAATAGTGAGCATGCACAAAACCAGGTTGTAAGAAATGGAACAAGAATTAAGGCTGCACTTGAAGTTAGAAAAATCTTTGTCTGGGAGTGGATCTCATAAATGTTGTATACGCACATCAGTGAACCAAAATGAAAATCTCACTGTGTTGCCGCAGTGGCTTAGCGGTTAGCACGTTCGCCTCACACCTCCAGGGTCGGGGGTTCTGTGTGTGGCCCTGTGTATGCGGAGTTTGCATGTTCTCCCCGTGCTGCGGGGGTTTCCTCCGGGTACTCCGGTTTCCTCCCCCAGTCCAAAGACATGCATGGTAGGCTGATTGGCATGTCCAAAGTGTCTGTAGTGTATGAATGGGTGTGTGAATGTGTGTGTGATTGTGCCCTGCGATGGAGTGGCACCCTGTCCAGGGTGTACCCCGCCTTGTGCCCGATGCTCCCTGGGATATGGTCCAGGTTCCCTCATGACCCTGAAGGAAGGATAAGTGGTATAGAAGATGGATGGATGGATGGATGGATGGACTGTGTCGCCGAATTTTGGGTGCCACACCCCCGTTTACACCTCTCCACTCACATCAGTGTATTGCATTAATTCATGACCATGAAAATAGCAACAATGCACACACCAAAATTTTGGCTTGCACCAAAATAAAATAACAGCATTCTTTTGTTAAACCAGAAGAAACAGGAGCAAGCTTTAAGGAAGTGGTACAGAAGCGGTGTGTGTGTGTGTGTGTGTGTGTGTGTGTAAGAAAGAGTGTTTGTGTCCCTTGTCTTGTGCATCACACGATAATGATGTAAGTCGCTGCAGTAGGGAACCGTGTCTGTCTCTAATTTGATTCAAGACGCAATATTTGGACCCGTGACAGGAAGTCAACATCATGCCATCCGCTGTCTTTCCATGTGCCTGTCTGTCGCCCTGAATTTCCTGTCTGCTGTAGAAGTCATAACTGCAATCTCGTCTTCTCTCTTTCTTATCTCTCTGTCACATACACTAGAGTCTAACTAGGACAAAAACACAACTCAAACAGTCTGAGTCGACATTTACTGCACAGAACTGACAACAGCCATCAGAATAATCAATAGCGAGTCTGACCTTGAACTTAATTGTGTGTGATATCGACTCTGACAACCAGCTGTATTAAGTCCAGTGAAACTATGTGACTGTTGTAACAACAATAACTCACCTTAAAATTCATGTTTTAATTCATGTAAAAGCACTGAATATGATATGAATATGTTGCCTATGTGTATAGGTATAAACTAGAGATGCACCGATCTATCAGCCAATAAAGGCTATTTTACCCGCTAATAGCCGATAGTTTAAAAACATCCGATGATCAGGGCCGATTATATCCTGTCAAGCAAAACAGGGCGGGAAAACACATCGATTTCGTGCTGTGTGTAAAGATGATGTCTCTGGTGTGGAATGATGACAAAACTGCAGTTTGTAATCTCTGTAATCTCTGCACTGCTAAATTAAAATCTCTGAGATTACAGAGATTACAAACTGCAGTTTTGTTGCCATTCCACACAAGAGATATCATTACACACAGCACGAAATCGTGCCAACTTCAACTGTCCAGTTTTGGTGAGCCTGTGCCCACTGCAGCCTCAGCTTTCTGTTCTTGGCTGATGGTCTTCTGCTGTTGTAGCCCATCCGCCTCATGGTTTGACATGTTGTGCATTCTGAGATGCTTTTCTGCTCACCACAATTGTACAGAGTGGTTATCTGAGTTACTGTAGCTTTTCCATCAGCTTGAACCAGTCTGGCCATTCTGCATTGATCTCACTCATCAACAAGGCATCTCTGTCCACAGAACTGTTGCTCACTGGCTGTTTCTGTCTTTATTGCACCATTCTGTGTAAATTCTAGAGACTGCTGTGCATGAAAAACCCAAACGAGAAATACCCCCCCCCCCATTCTGATGGTTGATGTGAACATTACCCGAAGCTGCTGGCCTGTATCTATGTTTTTATTCCTTGCACTGCTGCCACATGATTGGCTGATTATATAATTGCATGAATGAGTAGGTGTACGGTGAGTATATAAACCTGCACACTTATTTGGAGCTTTGCCTCCTTCTAATTGGTATATTGTGGTATTAGTCTAAAGGTTTTCTCCATCTTATTTTCATGCAATTTATAAAAGATAAAATGTGACCAGCTTGAGCTGCCTGCATGTTTTGTTGCCATATTTATTTCCCACTTTATCAATTCAAGCATTTTCAATCTCCCTATTTTTCTGGCTTAAAGGCAAGTATTTGTTTTAAATTGTTTTAAAAAGGGTGGTCAACATTTTGATAATCTGAAAAAGACACTCAGGAATTCAACTTCAGCACCTGCATAAAATGAAAGAATTTGTCCTGCATAAATATTAAAGTAACTTTAGAATGTAAGTTAAAAGAAATACAGCCCTTAATGTGCTAGAACAATCTCTCTCTCTTTTTTTTTTTATTTTCCAGGCAATAGTTTCTCAACAGTAATTTGTCCCTTTATGGTCCCCATGTCTCCAGGTACACACACCTCTTTATTTGCCAATTTTAGCCCTTGTCTTCTAACAGGCGCCCATTGTTTTTTCCATTTCCACTCTCAGTAGAAAAAAAAGTGCTGGTATCTCTGTGTGTGTGTGTGTGTGTCTTAAATACCGAGGACATTGTTGAAAACACATTACAGTGCACCTCATTATAGTGTATATAGACTTCTATATACACTCTAAGAGTCTCCTACACTCTCCCCTCTGACCAAAGCTCATTCACAGTTCAGCTCATCCCTTAAAGCCATTAGAAAGCCATTCAGGCAGCAAGTGAATGAGATTTCAGAGTCAGACAGCAGGATAATTAGACTAAGTACCGAATGTGAGAATAATTTTCAGTGTTAGGAACAAATGACCATGACTCAAAACTCCAATGTAAATGTGAGAATGTGTAAATTTAAGATGACTCTAAAAATACATGGCTCATTTAGAAAAGAAAAAAAAAAAAAAAAAGAAAAAAAAAAAAGAAAACGCAGACAGCAGTGACAGCATTCAATTTATTAAAGCAGAAACATGAAACAGTAACAAAAAAGAGTTCACACTGTGTTAAACTAGAATTGAATCTGATAAACTGGCACCCAGTGGCATAGTTTGTGTGTGTGTGTGTATATATATATTTATACACTGTTCAGCCATAACATTACTGCCTAATATTGTGTAGGTCCCCCTTGTGCCTCTAAAACAGCTCTGACCCGTACACACATGGACTCCACAAGACCTCTGAAGGTGTGCTGTGGTATCTGGCACCAAGAAATTAGCAGCAGATCCTTTAAGTCCTGCAAGTTGTGAGGTGGGGCCTCCATGGATCAGACTTGTTTGTCCAGAACATCCCACAGATGCTCAATCCAATTGAGATCTGGGGAATTTGGAGGCCGAGTCAACACCTTGAATTCTTTGTCACGTTCCTCAAACCATTCCTGAACAATTTTTGCAGTGAGGCAGTGTGTATTATCCTGCTGAAAGTGGCCACTGAAATTAGGGAATACTGTTGCCATGAAGAAGTGTACTTGGTCTGCAACAATGTTTAGGTAGGTGGTACGTGTCAAAGTAACATTTAACGTGTCCAGTTCTGATGCTCACGTGCCAATTGTAGGCACTTTCAGGGGTGGACAGGGATCAGCATGGGCACTCTGACCAGTCTACAGTTACGCAGACCCATACGCAGCAAGATGCCCTGTGTGATCTGACTCCTTTCTATTATAGCCAGCATTAACTTTTCATTAATTTGTGCTACAGTAGCTCTTCTGTGGGATCAGACCAGACGAGCTAGCCTTCGCTCTCCACATGCATCAGTGAGCCTTGGGTGACCATGACCCTGCCGTCAGTTCAACCATTGTCCTTCCTTGTATAGTTTTTGGCAGGTACTAACCACTGCATACCGGGAACACCCCACAAAACCTGCCATTTTGGAGATGACCCAGTCATCTAATCATCACAATTTTGGCCCTTGTCAAAGTTATTCAGATCTGTAGGCTTGCCTGCTTCCTTGCTGCCTAATATATTCCACCCTGTGACAGGTGTCATTTTAACAAGATAATCAGTGTTATTGCCTTCACCTGTCAGTGGTTTTAATGTTATGGTTGCTCGGTAGAGCACTAGTGAAAATGCTTCTATTCTGCATTGTTTTCTAATTTAATACAACAATTTTCATTACAAATTATATTATGTTTTGATGACCGTGTGCAGTTGAGCTGGCATGGGCTCACCAAGTTTGTGCAAAACCTTATGATCCATTTAAGATCAAATCCATCCATCCTTATTGAACATTTACTTTCTTTTTATTAAATATTAAAAATTCTAACACCTTCTGTTTATTTACTGTTTTTTTTTTTTTTTTTTTTAATCCCAGATGTTTTGATCCCATTGTCTGTGTGTATTATATTGGACAGGGATGACGAATAGAGATAAGGAGCAAGCAAACAGTTCCAGTGTTTTCACTTCACTTCTAAAGCTTCAGATTTACTTATTGGCCTTTTTTGCACCATGTAATAGGTTTTAAAATACACTTAGGCTCTCTTTAGTGGTATCTCACACTTTGTCTAGGACAGAGAGCGTGTCTTTTCCTTTTATATGTTTCGTATAAACAATTAATCCCTGTGGACGAAAGAAAAAAACAAGCTGCTGTGGGAACTGGGTCAAAGGGCCAATGGGGATACAGTAGGCTACATGTGGAAGCTGCTAACAGGCTAACAAGGGAATAACAAAATCATGAGGTATTTTTAACTACACCTCATAAGAGTACAATGTAAATAGAGAGAGAGAGAGAGAGAGAGAAGAAAACAGCTCATTGCTTTCCATGAAGGCTCCAGAATTCATCACCATCGGCTCTGTTCCTTGTAAGAGCTAATGGTGAACAAATCTCAATTCAGACTGTAAACTAAAAAAACTACAGAATCTTAAAATCCTTTCTGTCTGATCATGAGAGAAGCACACTGGCCTTTATCATGCTTTATAAAGGAGACATAGAAGTCATAACAGTGCCAATAAGGTGCATCTGAACTTCATCCTGATATCTTAAATGTATTAATCAGCTACAGTTACAGCTTCAAAACAACAACAACAACAACAAAACACACAATTTATCCATTTATCCATTATCTGTACCACTTATCCTACACAGGGTCATGGAGTCTATCCCAGGGAACGTGGGGCACAAGATGGGGGACAGGGTAATAACCCATCACAGGGCCCAATCTCACACACACACACACACATGCACACATTCACTTTGGAAATGTCAATCAGCCTATCACACATGTCTTTGGACTGTGGCAGGAAACTATCGAAACACAGGGAGAACATGCAAACTCCTTGCATACAGGGTAGAGGCGAAAACCCAACCCCAGAGGTTCTAGGCAAACATGTTAACCGCTAAGCCACTGTACCCCCCTATCACACACTTTATAATACATAGAAATCACTTCTGCTTGATCATATCTTAGTATGAGCAGGTCATTACTGAGTTCTTACAAAAAAAGCTGTGACACTGAGATGTCCCAGTAATGAAACACATGTTTAAAAAAAAACACGTTCTGTCAGACATCGTCAAGCCGTGTCACTTCCACCAAATGGCAGCTCTCCTCTGATTGGATCCAGTCATCCATCCACTGTGCGTGTGAAGGAAATCATGCCTCGCCTGTGCTGTTGTCATGGTGACACGAAGGTGACAAAAAAGGTTGTTGGATTGCCTCTACATTTGCTACATTCACAAAACCACTCATACCATGGCATTGTGGGTACACACACATAGTAGTTCAATAAAAGAGACAGATTGGACACACATGAACATGCACAGGGTGTGTGTGCAAATGTGTGCATGTGTGTGTGTGTGGCAAACAGCAAAACTTTAATTTTAATCATAAAATCACAAACTGGAGAAGTTCTGTCTCAACATCCTCTACACACAAGGCGCGAACACACACACACACACACACACAGACACACAAATTCAGAGCATTTTCTATTTGTCCAAATGCAGAAAGGTAACTCAAGATAATAGAAAACCACTATGTTGCCATTAAGGTAATGTGTCAAGTGATGTTAAGTAAGCGTGCCCCGAAACACCCTTGACACCAACAAACTTTGAAACCAACATACTTAATGCATTCTAAACACATCTGCATATAGTATAATGTACAATATAGCAGAGTACATGGTACCTAAAAATTTTATGAAGCATGAATGTAACAAATTATAAAGAACTGCCAGTTATATGCAGTATTAGTTGTGTAGAATATATGCAATATTATATACTGCAAATATTCTGCTATAGATTCTGTTATAGTGCATTAGTGTCTACAGTGTTACAATGAACAGGTGTTATAATGCATTATGTAACATGGCATACTGTAATACGAAGTCATATACTCATGATTAAGTGCTACACATGCAAGTATAACTACTTATGATAATTTAAACAGAATTATGGCAAATATTATAAGTATATGTATGTTTTATTTTATATTAACACATTTTATACCACAGTACCATTCAATTTGTGAATCTAATTGGTCAAATTTGGATCAATTTCATATAAAATCTTTGACAGTAGTGCTGCCTGCAAGGTTAATATTAATGCATTTGTTCTAGTACATAATTGTTTCTATAGTAACAACTTACACAGAGAATTGAAGGGTGGAATGCTCCACATAAGCTCATGAAAATTGTTAATATGGTAAACAGACATTTATTTTGTATTTTTTGGAATAAGTGTCCTGTGTGAGCTATAGGGAAAGCTGTAAACTACATTTTTTCTAACATGGGAAAGTCATCAGAAAGGTTTTGCAGTTTCTCTATACTTCTGTACAATCTGCATTTGTAACTTCAAGGGAAAGAAAGAAAAACAAGAAAAATTACTACCTGTGGTATAAGAGGAATAAAACACTTCTTGATGTTCTTAATGTATTAAATATATGAAACATACTGGATTTATTGGAGCAGGTATCTACAGTCATGTGAAGAAATAAGTACAGCCCATGGAAGTTGTTGGCTTTTTTGACATATTTGGACAGGCAAACAATTGATCATCAAATACCTATTAATAAAGTTGATATACTTGACCAAACCTGCAAGGAAAATTAGCTTTTTCAATCATTTATTCAACAGAAATAGCATCATATGTGATATTCTTCTGTGGAAAAAGTTAGTACACCCTTGGCCTCCTTTAGCAGAAATAACTTTTTGTAGGCGTTTTGCATAATTGTCCACCAGGCTTTGACCACTCTTCCATGCAATATTCTTTCAGTTGCAAGATGTTTGAGTAGTTTTCTTGCATATACTACCCGTTTCAACACCCTCCACAACATTTCAATGGGATTCAAATCCAGGCTTTGACTAGGCCATTCCATAACACCCCCCATTTCTTCTTTTTGAGCCATTCTGTGGTGGATTTACTAGTGTGCTTAAGATCATTGCCCTGTTGAAAGGTCCACTTTCGGTTCAAATTCAACCTTTGGATAGATGGCCTCACATTATCTTCAAGCACACTTTGGTATGATGCAGAATTCATAGTCGAATTAATGAATACAAGTTGTCCAGTCTCTGAGGCATCGAAGCAACCCCAAACCATAACATTTCCACCACTATGCTTCATAGTTGGTATAAGGTGGTTCTCCTGAAATGATGTTTTTGACCTTTTTGACCTCCCATGCAGGTCAAATTTGTGCAATGTCATTCTCATTGTAGAAGCATGCACTTTGACACCAACAGTTGCAAGACTTACTAGCAGATCCTGTGACTAAATTTTGGGGTTCTTAGAGACTTCTTTTTGCATCAGACAGTCTGCTTCTGGGTTAAATTTACTGGAATGGCCAGTCCTGGACAAGTTGGCAGTCACCAGATGATTTTCCTTACAGTGGAATGATGTATTTCAAAAAATTTGGAGATCGTTTTAGTCCCTTGCCAGGCTCACAGGCATTCACAATCTTTTTTTCTGAAGGCCTTACAGAGCTCTTTAGATCTTGGCATGATAACACCACACACCTCAGTAGCAATGGGAACACCAGACACTAGATATGAGAGGGGTATAAATAAGACCACCTGCACTCACTAAGCATATCCTGTCCCCCAATTCCAACAATTCCAACCCTGACTGCCATTGCAGAATTTCTTCTTCTATTGTCTCCCTCCATTTTGTGTCTTAGCCATTCTCATGTGTTTTCATTTTCCTGATTGATTAGTGCTCTATTTACGTTTCACCTTAGTTGCTGCAGCATTGCATCAAGTCAGGTTATGTTTGTGTTTCTGAGTTCTCATGTTTATTATTATTTATTTTTTTACGGTTTCTTTACTAGTTTTACTAAGTTTCTGATGGCCATGGTACCTAGGGTTCTTATTCCTGGTGTCCGTTTCCCTGAGCCTGTTCCCTGTGTCTTTCTCCGCAGTAAAGAAGTTCTGCATTTTGTATCTGCCTCCATGGTGTCATATGTCATGGAGGTAATTCTGGACTTCATTTCCCAGCAGCCACTGCACCATACTACATCATTGTCACATGACCACCTGCACCTGTATCACGATTCTGTTTAACGAGCAATCCTATAAATAGCCACTGTTTGCACTGCTTCCTTGTCTCATGTAATTGTCGAGCTATGCTTTTGTTCACGCTTCCATGTTTGGTTTTTGCCACAGTATTTTGCCAGGTTGTCTTAGTGTCTTTGTTTTGTTGTTTGTTTGTTTAATAAAATGTTGAATGTCTGCGATTGCTTCTGCATCTACCTTTGAAACGTGACACATGGACTCACTCCTTTACAAAGCAGGTTCTAATCACTGGAACCCATTCTTAAACAACTGATTCTACTTCTATGGATTTGAAGGTGTGATAAATGTAGGGGTGTACTTACTTTTTTCATATGACTGAACTGTTTTTTGTTCATTTAAATGCCAATTTTATGTGTCATTTGATAGTGTATCAACCTTATTAATAGGCATTGTTTCAAAGAGGATCAAAAGTGTTTGTTTGTGTGTGTGTGTAACTGAGAGTGTATCAGGGAGCAGGAGAGCAGAACGACAATCCCGGCCCTTTCAATATTTAATATGCAGTGAGATTGCTCGGCCCAGAGGTAGGGTAAAATCATTTTCCTCTGTCAAACACTTACACTACAGAAGAGTGAGAGGGATAAAGAAGATGAGATACAGTAAACAGAAGAATGAAGAAAGTAACTTCTTGTAGAAGACGTCCTGCTACAGTAAACTGCTTTCGCAGACATTACAAAAAAAATTACAAAAAAACTTAAGAAGTGTTGTTCGAAAAAAAAAAAAAAAGAAACATAATATTGTAACTGTTTGATAAGAACCAATGTAACACTTGGGGATATGTTGTCATAAGGAAATTATCAACTTTAGGGTGGTAATGGTAACTGTTTACATAATGCATACACACATACATACACAAAAAGCCCACACACACAGCTGCAAATACAGTATATAGATAAAGTATACATATACCACATAATCACAATGTATGCATATCCCATTATCTCCCTCCCAGACTGACTTGATTTGTAGCTTAGAGTACAGATAAGACAAAGCAAAGCAATGAAATGTCCCCCTCTTAATGAATTAACCTGTAATTACCACCTACACACACCACAGCACACGGCACATCTTTCACACTTTCTCTTTTCCGTTCCGCTCTTCCTCTGCACTTCCCACTACGGGAAAGAGCAAGCGTGTGCCTACAGAAATGAAAACCGCAGTGTGTGGTGACTGCACACACTAATTATACACACCTAGAGTAAGTGTCTCTTCAGTTTAATGGGTTCTCCTCAACTGCGCAGATTTTCACAATTTACCGGATCGAAACCAGATTGCCGACTTTATAGAAAACAGCTCAGTTGGGGCATTGAGAGGCCCTCTGCTGACGTTCCACACTGACACACACACACACACAACTGCAACAAAACACTCTTCTGTTAAGAGAGCTCTCTAAGTGCTGAGTAGCCTGTGGGCTGTTAATTGTTCAGCTACGTTCCTTCATGCACTTCAGCATTCATCAGTTTTATATCTATAGTAGGCCCGCTGACCCGGAGCTTCATTTTTAAACCAATTCTACGATCACGTTTGATTTTAAATTCTATAGCCTCAAGCTTTAAAAACATGTATAATATCCAGATTGGAACATTCATGAAGATTTATGACACCTGACACTGAAATGGCAACATTCTTATAAGGTTGTAACACAGTTCTACAATCTGAATCTTGTTTAGTTCTCCAAATGTTATTATTATTTTATTATTTTTCAGATTTAAACTCAAAGTGAGCGTGGCCTTAAAAAAAAAGAATCCTAACACTATGCCTTCAAAAACAGTGAAACGGAATTAGCTGTAGAAATACCAGCACTGTCAACGTGGTCTCTTAATTCTAATATGCATATTTATTCAATTTATTGAAAATATTCAATATCGTGATCATTATAATCTTAAGTTGTCTATATTAATAGTATTACACTATGCAGTTTTTTTTTGTTTGTTTGTTTGTTTGTTTTTTAATTAATGTATGTATAAATGACGGAAGAATTTGATGCAAGGAAAATCAAAAAAGGCAAAGCCATAAATTATTTATAAATTTAATGCTTCATATTATTCACACCAGATATACACACCTAACACAACAATCTCTTCAGTTTAATGTTTCAGTAACGTTTTATTGTTGCTGTAATTTACAACCCCAATTCCATAAAACTGAAAATGAAAAAAAAAGTATGAAAAAAAAGTGTCATTTGAAAATTCAGTTCACATTATTAACACATTATTTGATGTTTTATTTTGTGAATTTAAACTATTTTTAAAAAATATACACTCATTTAAAATCTGTTGACTGCAACACACTCCAAAAAGTTGGGACAGTCAACTGTTTACCACTGTGTAACATCACCTTTTCTTTTAATAACACTTTTTAAGTGCTTGTGCACTGAAGACACCAGTTGGTTAAGTTTAGCAAGTAGAATTTTCCCCCATTCATCCATTATGTGTTTCCTCAGCTGTGCAACTGTACGTAATCTTCGTTGCCTTATTTTGTGCTTCATAATGCACCACACATTCTCAATCAGAGTCAGGTCAGGACTGCAGGCAGGCCATGCTAGCACCCGCACTCTCTGCTTACGCAACCATGCGCTTGTAATGTGGCAGAATGTGGTCTGGCGTTGTCCTGCTCTGGATGGCAGCATATGTTGATCCGTTTTGCATATCTTTCTACATTAATGATGCCCTCACAGATGTGCAATTTACCCATGCCATGGGCACTGACACACCCCCATACCAGGACAGATGCTGGCTTTTGGACCTGATGCTGATAACAGCTCAAATGGTCCTTTTCCTCTTTGGCCCAGAGAACATGATGGCTGTTTTGTCAAAAAACTATATGAAATGTTGACTCGTCGGACCACAAAACACGATTCTACTGTGCTACTGTCCATCTCACATGAGACTGAGCCCAGACAAGTAGGTAGTCCTTCAGGACAGTGTTGATGTATGACTTCTGCTTTGTATAGTAAAGCCTTAACTTGCATCTGTGGATGCAGCGGCGAATGGTGTTGACTACAAAGGTTTACCAAAGTATTCCCAAGCCCATGTCAGGATATCCATTACAGACTCTTGATGGTTTTTAAGACAGTGACGTCTGAGGGATCATCGATCACGTGCATTCAGAAGTAGTTTTCGGCCTTGCCCTTTAAGCACCGAGATTTGACCGGATTCCTTGAATCTTTTAATTATATTGTGCACTGTTGAAGGTGAAATGTCCAAAATCCTACTGATTTGTCTTTGGGGAAAGTTGCTCTCAAGATGTTGGATTATTCACTGACGCATCTGTTGGCAGATTGGCGAGCCTCGACCCATCCTTGCACTTGAAGGACTAGGTCTTTTTTGGAGGCTCCTTATATACTATGATTAGACGATTGCCACACCTGTTTCACATCACCTTCTTATTTCAACTTGTCACACCGCTATTAGTCCTAAACAGCGCCTGTTCTAACTTTTTTGAAAAGTGTTGCATGCATCAATTTCAAAATAAACGTTTATCTTCAAAAAACTATGCAATTGATTAGGTAAAACATCAAATACAAATTTACAAACATTTACAAATCACGATTCTTTGTTTTCTTCGGTCTTTCTTCAGTTTTCCCATGGGGGAAAGGTCAATTTTAAACCCTTTGGATTTTGAACCACATGATTGCATGGGTGCAGGTCTTTGTGTACTTGTGATGATGATCTGCACCCCTTGAGTCAGTGAATCATTCTGGTCACAACTGAGATCCGCGCTTGTCTTGTTCAGCGGATCAATACGTAAAATCGATGAATCTTCCTCCCACCAGCAAGATTTCCTCCTCTCTCATTCAACACATCAGTGCTTGAATCAGCAAATCTTCTGTCATCAATTTTTTTTTTTTTTATTGGAAGTCATCTGTTGGTGTTTATGAATCATTCATGAATCATGCAAATCGCATTTGCAGTTGCGTGTGTGTATGCCAAACCTGATCCATGCCCCATGATTCAATCCTTTCACTGACCAAGATTCACTCCTCTCTTTTGTCAGTCAGTGAGTGAGTCTTGATCAGCTCCCTAGCTCCTTAGGTCATGAATCAGTATATTGTGTACATGAGTTTGTGCACTGGTAAGGACCCTGGATCACTACACATTGGGACATTGATAACTCAATTTCCGGTGACATGATTACATACTCGCATTGTAAAATGTCACCAAAAATTTTAAATGTGCAAATATTTAAGTTTTATCTGTCATATAAATTTGTTAGCTTAAAAACATGTATTTCTGTCAGGTTCCTCAAGCAGTAATGTAAATTAGTTTGTGGATTAAAAAAAAAAATATATATATATATATATATATATATATATATATATATATATATATATATATATATGAGCAAAGAAGGCTGTGAATTTTTCTCTTTATTGTTTAAACTTTTGATCTTTTGTTCAGAAAATTCACAAAAATACAACAAAGGTTTATTTAAAAAAAAAAAAAAAAGTAAAATATAGGTGTGCAACAATTATTGGCACCCTTATGAATTCATATGAGAAAAATATATTCGAAGTAGATTCCCACTGATATTTTACATTGTTAGTATACCTGTGTGACTAGGAAAAGGAAATTGCTTAATCATGACTTCCTGTTACACAGGGGTATAAATATGAGGTAACACATAGGCCAAATTCCCTTAGTCATTCATAACAATGGGTAAGACCAAGGAATATAGCTGTGATGTGCGGCAAAAGGTTGTTGAGCTTCACAAAATGGGAAGTGGCTGTAAGGAAATAGCACAAGCATTGAAAATGCCCATTTCCTCTATGAGGGAAATAATTAAGAAGTTCCAGTCAACTGGAAATGTTATGAGTCAACCTAGAATTGGACGTGTGTCTATATGTCTCAACGCACTGTGAAGACGATGGTTCGAGTTGCCAAAAAATCTCCAAGAATCTCAGCTGAAGAATTGCAGAAGTTAGTTGCGTCTTGGGGTCAGAAAGTCTCCAAAACTACAATCCGAAGTCACCTACATCACCACATGTTGTTTGGAAGGGTTTCAAGAAAAAAAGCCTCTACTCCCATCCAAAACAAGCTCAAGAATCTTCAGTTTGCCAGAAACTACTGGAACTTCAAATGGGATTGGGTTCTATGGTCAGATGAAACCAAAATAGAGCTTTTTAGTGCACACAGAGAGGTAGCCATATGGAAAAGTACCTCATGTCCATGGTTAAATATGGTGATGGCTCTTTAATGTTTTGGGGCTGTTTTTCTGCCAGAGGACCTGGACATTTTTTTAGGATACATGGCATCATGGACTATCATGATCATATCAACAGATATTAAATGAAACCTTACAGCCTCTGTCAGAAAGCTTAAAATAGGCCATGGTTGGATCTTCCAACAGGATAATGATCCAAAATCTACACAAAAATGGTTTACTGACCACAAAATCAAGGTCCTGCCATGGCCATCCCAGTCCCCTGACCTGAAACCCATAGCAAACCTGTGGAGTGAACTGAAGAGGAGAGTCCACCAGCATGGACCTCGAAATGTGTAGGATCTGGAGAGATTCTGTATGGAGGAATGTCTCAGATCCCTTACCATGTATTCTCCAACATCATCAGGCATTATAGGAGAAGACTCAGAGCTGTTATCTTGGCAAAGGGAGGTATTGATTAAATACCAATTTATTGCACCAAGTATTGATTAAATACCAATAATTGTTAACGGAACGAAAGTTCCAATGAACTGAAAGGATTGTACGACTGAGACAGCCCTTAAATGGCTGCCTCCTTGATCAGTGCTCTGACTGCTGAACTAGGCCGCTCATTGAGAAGCACCCTGAGAATCATTTAGTCCGGGCCAAGACTGGCATCAATCTCATTTAGAGGATCAGTTGAGTCAGTGAGTCCTATTTGGAATATTCTCAGCCATTTTGGTGCAAACTATGGTGAAGTGTGTGTTTGGTTGTGTGAATAATCATTAATCTAGAAACAGCCCTACAAACATGTTAAAATAACACAAACTAGCAGCAGTTATTAGCTATTTTTGGCCTTATTAAGCTGTTTGGTGGATGTTTTGATTGCAGAATGACAACCATTCAGATTATGTATTTATTCAGATACGGGTTATTTACGCAAAATGTTCAGGAAGCATGCAATTTGGACAATTTAAA
The DNA here is from genome assembly GCF_023375685.1 of Ictalurus furcatus. NCBI lineage: Eukaryota > Metazoa > Chordata > Actinopteri > Siluriformes > Ictaluridae > Ictalurus > Ictalurus furcatus. The sequence continues at coordinate 10,068,782 of NC_071268.1, read as the reverse complement.
GTAGAACACGGGATCTTAAATATTTATACATTAACCTTTTTGCCTTTGGATACTTCAATATTACTAATATGCATTTAAATAGCATACAAAACATGATCATTGTTATTGTTTTAACAGGACAAATTGGCATTGTAACAATACCTTTTACGTGATATTATTTGTCACAGTATCCGCTGACATTCATACTGGTGATCCAGTGAACCCCAAAGCCTCGTATGACACTGGAATTTCATCACAGAGTACCAGTTGTAAATACAACACCATATGCCAAGTCTGTGAAAGGTTTTCATCCAGTGTTACGACCATCACAGCGAGCTCCAGTGCCCACACTGTGTCCCTGCTGTTCTTTTATCAGTGTGGGTGGAAAATGGCTGTCATTAGCCTGAAAGGCTCAACAGTGTCACACCATCAGTGTCCAATCGATGATGCAAAGGGAGACACAGTCATTAAAAACAAGCCAGGCAATCACGGCTAACGTTCAGCACGGAGGAATCAATAACAGTTATCTCCAGCAGCAGTGATGCTCAGAGTGAACACTGTCATTCCAGCGAGATCAGAATCTACACAGCCTCAGAGAATAAAGGCCAATCAGTGGGTGATTATTACAGCTGGAGGCTAATGTTCGCTATTGATTTAATCGCCAGGTGCACGCTGGTGATGGTTCATGCTACAATCTTTTTTTTATTTTATTTTTTTTAAATAAATAGTTTGTATGAATTATTTAAGTTGATTTTACAAAAATACCTCTGCTGCAAATTAATCAAAACAACATTTCAAATTCAAATACATTTTAATAATTTATCATACGGAGAACAGAAACATTTCACACGCACGCCTTCATCTGCATACATCATTCAGAACAAGAAATTATACATGATTTCTGTTACAGTGCTTTAATAGCTGAGCTTGGACTAACATTTATTGCAGCTTTCAGAAAATAAGTAAATATTTAAAGTAATAATCTGTTCAGACAAACAGATTGTTACTTCCCAGGCCAAAGAGCAGCTCTAGATGACAACCATATCTCATGTTAAAGCCCACAGAGCACAGAACTCAAGGCCAAAAGCAGCACTGGATATCAAATGGACTCAATAATCGCACCAGTTACTACAGGAAACCTTAAAGAAAGACCGTGAAGTTCATCAAACTCCGTCAAATAATCAGGCTATACACTCAGATACTCTATACATAATGCATGAGTAACGTTGATACACTGTTCACTGCTGATCAGTCAGACGATGTGTTTCACTCACTAATGTGGTGAATTTAGTCAAATCAAGTCATTAATAATAACACACAGGTCACAGACAGAAATAATAAAACTTTGCTCTTCCCCTTCCCTCCAATCCCTCACTCTGTCTCTCTCCTGAGAAACAGCACAGCTTCGTACTGAATTATTAAAGCTGTTACAAACCTACAAACTCACACACACACACACACAGTTATAGATGCAATAAATGTCAGACAGGCAGAGAGAGAGAGAGAGAGAGAGGAATCAAGTGAAATGTCCTGCATTATGGACAGAATGATGAAGAGCGAAGGAGGAAGAAAAGAAGGAAGAGAGGACAGGTTGAGAGAAATAAAAGGAAACACAGCTCCAGTAACACAGCTGTGAAGAAAGGAATTTACACACTTCAGGCCATGCTGTTATAGGAAAACAATACACACTGGACTGGCATTATATCACTGATTACAAGTTTTAAATGATTAAATAATAATAATTTAAAAAAAAAAGACCACGCTTTTTATCCATTTATAGTTACATTTAATGTTCTGGAATGTCCACAAAATTAGTTGGCTTCAGTTTTAAAAGGGAGATGGCACAGAGTACAGGAAGTGGTACTTGAGTGCCTGCAGAGAACGCTGTGTTTTTTTATTCCTTTTCTTTGTGTATGTTTATAATATTCATAAATCAAGCTCACATGTGTGCGACACTGCAGCAGGCCTCAGTAAGCTGGGGTTTGGCTTTAGCTGAGACCGACAGCAGAGCAGATCTTTTAGTCCAGAGCTTTGGAGCTCAGCTGTGTGTTTTACTGCATCGAATCCACACTTCTCTAAGCACAGCGCCTGGGGCTCACTGCTCACTGCTCTAAAACTCTCTCTCCAGCCATCTAAAACTCTCTCTCCCTCCATCTCCCCCCACCACTCTCTCAAGAAAGTTCACATTATGCAGTTGTTAAATTGGCAATCATTCCCATTGCATTAAATAATGGATTACCCACTTACACACAGTTTGGTTGTGAAGAATAGCCTCATTTGTTGACATTTAATTTCATAAAGAACATTAACATATGTAGATGATGAGTATGTGTTTTTTTCCTTCCTAAATAATACTCGTTAATGCTCATTTCATGTACAATGTGGTTAAAGCGCTCTAGGGAGAGGTTACAGTTTCATGTTTTAACCTATAGTAAATTTTCACATTTTTATGCTATGACAGTCTATTAAGCATTGTTTCTATAAGACATCACATTAAATTACATAACATCTCTCTCTTATAGCCCTCCACTACAAGGTATGATGTCTTTGATTTGCTTAGGAAATTCACTAAAGCGTGGAAAGTATCTCATTAAACTCAGCATGTAAAACATCTAGATAAGCGCAAATACAAATACACGTGTTTGTAATGAGAGGCTGTAGAAAGAAGACACCCCACTAGTTCTAACTGAAGGTGCTCTCACTGTTAAATGTATCATTACCATAACAAATCTCCCACGCTGCTTTGCAGAGCAGAAATGTCAACTCATTATCAGAGTCTTTCCAGATGCTCCAATGCCCTGATAGAGCAAATCCAATATCATCCTCTGTCCACACACACACACACACACACACACACACACACACACACACACACACACATACACACACACACACACCAACTGCATATGCATTAAACACTCAGTTTAACCTTCACTTCAAGCAAAGTCTCTCTAACTTCTTGCAACTAGGGACACTTTAACTATATTATAACACTTCATATGTGTTTTATAAACATTAAAATTATTAAAATATTAGGCTCATTATTCAAATGTATATAATAATATGGTTATTCATTGGCATGACAGCATTTTTTAATCTGGAACTTTATTCTGACAGAACACAAGGTCAAAGTTGACATTATTTATAGGCTACAAGTTTTTGAGTTATTGCGATCTAGATTAAATCCATCCAATCCATATGCATCTTCTGCATATTCGACCTGCGTATTATTTTGTTTAAAGATCTTTTTTTTTTTTTCATTTAATACTGCCTTTCAGAAGCTACTAGATATTTACATGTTTCCCAGAAGACAAAATAATAACAATCATAAATCATTCTGTTTAAAAGTTTACACCCCCCTGGCTCTTAATGTATCGTGTTGCCTTCTTGAGCATTGTGAACATTTGCACCTTTTGTAATAGTCGTGTACGAGTCCCTCAGTTATCCACAGTGTGAAAAGATGGATCTCAACATCATATAGTCGCTGTTAGAAAGGGGTCAAACATGCAGAGGATGCTGGAAAAGCAAAGAATATTCAGGACCTGGAGGATTTTTCTGAAGAACAGTGGACAGTTTAACTGCTCAGGACAAACAAGGGACTCATGAACAACTATCACAAAACATAAAAACAGTCATGGATCATCCAGGTAACAACATACAGTATTAATAATCAAGGGTGTGTAAATTTTTGAACTGGTTCATTTGTGTAAATTCAGTTATTATGGTGTCTTTTGGACTATATTTAAACATCTGTTATGTGAAATAGCTTATTCAGGGCAGGATTAAATAAACAACATAATGCAATTTTTATGATTTTTAAACACACACACACATTATATATATATATATATATATATATATATATATATATATATATATATATATATATATATATATAATTAACATTTTGTAGATTGTGCAAGGCATATGTAAACTTATGACCTCAACTGTAAATGCAGGTCATGGAATTGGGTCACTTTGTCATGCTCTAATGTCAGCTTTGGGTTACTTACTCATATTTTTAAACTCCCTTCCCTAAAACTGACTTATCAGACACAGCGTGAAAGTAATGGTAAGTAAGCCAAATATTTTATTTGAAATGTGAGACGCTATGAGAGCAACTATAGTCATTTATTTCATTTCATTTCACCAGGAAGTCTCTGAATATTAGCAATATCCCTTTTGCAAGAAAGGTTATTATGCAGTTTGCTTTTGAAGTCTGCTGCTGAGACGCCTGGGGCGAACAACACCCGCAACTGACATCCCATAATGATCACGCCAGAGGAGCTGCCAATCATCCAACACTCAACCACTCCCACCGAGCATCAAACCAACTTGAGAAGTGAGTGACTATGCGTTTGTGTGTATGTATGTGTGTGTGACAGAGAGAGTGACATTGAGATTGTGATTCACATATAATAAATTCTGAAGCGTGGGCAAATCCATTATACACCCATAATTTACATATAAATCACAAATCTACACCATGTAGTCAAAATAAATCCAGTTGTCTGTCAGACTAGATGAGAATCTCTGGTGCAGAAGGCTTTCTTACGCTCTGCTCACGTCCCAGTGAAGGACAACGAATCAATATTTTAGATATTTTTTATACTTTTAATTAAGAATTAGTGTAATTTATTCAGTGGGTTGTAAAGAACACACTGAACAAAAGTCAACTAGAACCTTATAATTTTTAGGTCTTGAAATGTTCACACACACAACACCTTGAGGAACATTTAGTTTAATTCAATTCAATGATATTCGTATATGGCTTTTAACAATAGACATTGTCACAAAGCTGCTTTATAGAAATCTGGATGTACATTTACTGTAGATCCCTAATGACCAATGAGTACTCATATCATTAATCTTCTACAGATGTATACTATAAAACAGTGACCACTACATGGCAGACTACAGAATGGACCTGGACCAAGTGAGGGTTTTAACAGAACTGTGATGAATTCATGAGAATGAATAATTATTATATTCACCAGGCTTTTTTTTTTTCAATAATGTGGGCAGAGAACAATCATATGCATCTACTTCACTCTTTGCTCAAATGAGTCAATCAATCATTGTTTACACTGCATATGAATAGTATCTGTACTGGATTATTCAGATCAAACGTGTGCAAATAAAATAGTTTTCACCTAAGCGTCATGTTAAAGTCCCCATGAAATCAGAATTGAAGTTTTAGTGACTTATAGTATGAATATGTTAGCTGTAAGGTTATCCATAAGCTAGTGTGCTCGAAAACGATGACAAAATTCAGATTTATAAGATATATGCGTTCAAAATTTACAGTCTCTCTCTACCAGCAATATGGATCAATTATGATGACATCATTCTGCACTTCAGCTTCTCATCAGATTTTCTGTCCAATCAAACGCTCTCTAGATGTGTAAAGTGTCCCGCCTGAAATGTCCCGCCTGAAATGTCCCGCCCCCAACATTATAAAAATGTTTGTTGAAGTTGCTGTTGTTGAGTGAGAGAAATCATATCAGCAAGCACAGGTAGAAACCGTGTCTTCGGCTGTTTGAATGTGCGTGTTTTATTCAGTTTTCTAAGAGCAAGCTGGTTAAGAAAGAAATGGCTTGAATTTAGTCACTTTATTGCTCGGGCTCGCATCCATAATACTAGCTGTCAAGTACGCCTTTGCCTGGACTGTGAGGTACACTAAATGCTATTGGCTGTTTAAAAAGAGGGAGGAGCCACTCAACATGCCTCCCTCACTTTCTGTTCCAGCAGAAATTATGTCAACACATCAAATAATGCTACACATTTCAAGGCACTTCATGGGGACTTTAAATCCACATTTTTACATTAAAACTCACTTCTTCACGAAGAATGATTTTGCTCTACATCACGATGTAAACTTACGTCACAAAGCACTCAGAAGAGAGACGATAAGATATGAAAGATATACAAAGACAGCGAGGAAGAAAGGCAGCATGGCTTGCTCCAAAATGAGAAAAGTATGCAGAAAATATTTCAAAGATGAATGGATAGACTGATACATGTTCATTCTTTCTGCAAGCAAGTGCTATACCACTTTTCTCATACAGTATGTTCTGAAACCTTGGCAATAATCAAAAGCAGCAATGTGAAGCACTATTATGAGACAAAGCACAGATCTTTTTGAGCAAAAGTATCCACAGCAGACCGAGGTAAGGGCATGCAAAATAACTGAACTGAAAACCCAGTCCTCTCCCATTCCTTTATGGCCCAACAACATGCACACATGTTCATTAAAGCATGGATTGTGTGGTAAAATCAATGTCAGCTTCAACAGCAACAAAAACAGACTGAAATATTAACCGAGAATGTACTGGTGCAGCATGATGTGGCTATTCAGTGCAGTACATACTGTATTATCCTTGGCTATTAATGAATCAACAGATGTAAGTGATGTCACTCAATGTTTGGTGAATGTGAGTGTTGTGTGAGGACCTGTTAGGGGTAACAACACTTGAGGCATATACAAAAGGAGAGGACGTACTGTATATAAGGCCATAAAGGAGATGTGAGAAAGAGGAGGATAGATCTGAAACAGGTAGTGTCAGTCACCACAGATGAAGAAAAGAGAGAGGAACATCTTCTCAAGGACGTCTTCATCCCATCAACATCGCCTGTTAAGAGAATTCCTCAGAGATGTTAAGGCACATGCAGACGATTTGTTACTGTACAACAACGTAAGACAGCTGAGAAAAAACGCAGAGCTTTTTTTTTTTTTAGAGTGGCTTAAGAGTCAGAAGGTTTTTACTTTTATTGCATGATGAGAATAAAATGCATGTTTTGGGACAAATCATGTCACACCTTAATTGCAGTTAAACTCAATTTAAAGCTGCAAGGCAAGAACAATTCAGTTTGTGATTTCATAACAGCTACTTCCACTGGAAGGGTTCAAGGAAGATATTCAAAGAGAGAGTGCACATTTCCCAATAGTGCAGGAACAGATTCAGCGTGTGTATGTTGTCACCATAGACAAGCTGATTGGAAACTGGAATTGGAAAAAGGTTTTACCGCTTCAGTATTGGACTGCAGCTACTCCTGCTCATCCATTATCTATTCCTTGTCAGAGAACGTTCAAAAGAGGTGACACAGACCTTCAAGTAGGTTAATGCTAGAGCTCTACGGATGGAAGAGATTGATCTGCAAGCAAATGTTGCACTAAAAGAGCATTTTGGAGTAACCAACCCTGCTGCTTTCTGGCTGCAAACTGTGCTTGAGACTGTTTTCCGTGGTCTGAGCAAAGTAGCAGTCCATACCTTGATCATGTTTGGATCCACTTACATATGTAAGTCAGCTTTCTCCACTATGAACATTATTAAAACTGAATATCATTCCAGACTCACCAGTTAGCACCTACATATATGTGCCAATTCAAACCATGATTCAAACTACTGTCAGGGCAATCAAAGGCGCCTTTTTCTCACTAGACAGGAAATATAGAGCTCTAGGTGGGCAAAAATGAAAGGTAGAATGGACAACTAAGGTGATCACTGATAGTATTATTTGTTCAGAGAAGTGATAGAGAATTAAAGAAAGTAGAGAAGTAAATATATCCAAACTGCTGTTTAAACATTTTCAAAAAGAGGCACTTGTGTGTTATTTTGTTCAGAAGCTTATGTCATTGCTCATTAGCTTTTATTTAAGTTTAAAACAGTCATTAATTTTTTATGTTGTTCAACACAAGCCCAGGAGGAACCGTGAAACACTACTGAAGTGACCACAATTCAGCATTGAACCTGCAAACTTTGGAACATGAAGTATTATCACTACCCATTATGGCAACTTACCACTGCAGTCACTCATCAAGCCTGAGGTTTTTACTATTCCTTATATGTCAGTTTGAACATCTGACTCATGCTGAAACACTTAATTCATCCAATTTATTCATCCTGGACAGAGTTGCACAAGCCAGCTAAAGGTGAACTAACTTTCCCTATGGATTAATTTACCAAGCAACATTTACCTAATTTACTGATACATAGAAGTCTTTAAGCAAAGAAATATGAAAGAACAAATCAACAAAAATATATACAAATACTAAACAATAATTATGCAAAATATGTATGCTTTTTCAAAAATTGTGCAGAAATTAAGTATGGACACAAAGTTTATATGCATACTTGAACAATAAGTATGCATACTACAATTTTAAGTATGCATGCCAAAATGTAAATATACATACTTAAATATAAGTTTGCAAAATAAATATACTCACAAAATCCAGTATGTTTTTTATTTCAAAACATTTGATCTACGGCTGTAAGTCTCAGGGGTAAAAGTAATATTTAGGAAACGGGGAAGCTCTACTTCTTTCCTGGCTGCCAAGAACGTGGGGAACAGTGCTGTAAACTGCATGTTTTATTAAATGCATATCTTCACACTGACATCATGGAAATGTGATTAAAACTATATATCATTGCACATGTTTCTGTTCCAAGGGTTTCATCCAAAAAATAGTTATTGGTTAGGTTCATTGGTCAAACCTTAGATGTTTAATATTCCTTATAGGTCAGTTTGAGCATCAGAATCATGCTGAAAAAATTCATTCAATCATCTACATATTTGTCCTGGTCAGAGTCACGGTAGTCTCACAAGTCAGACTTTTAGCTAAACCATTAAGTGGCATCTTTTCAAGAGTTGGGAGAAAACTGGAGAACCTGTAGGAAACCCACATAGTCCAAGGAGGAACTGTGAAACCGCAAAAGTGGCCACAGTTATAACACTACCAATTATGCCAACTTACCACTGCAATCATTCATCAAGCCTTAGGTTTTTACACTTCCCTATATGTCAGTTTGAGCATCTGAATCGCGCCGAAACACTTAATTCATCCAATTTATTCTTCCTGGTCAGAGTTGCATGAGCCAGCTAAAGTTCAACTAGCTTACCCTATGGATTAATTTACTAAGCAAAGTTTACCTAATTTACTGATACATAGAAGTCTTCAAGCAAAAAAATATGAAAGTACAAATCAATAAAAAAAAAAAAAAGTACAAATACTAAACAATAAGTATGCAAAATATGTATGCTTTTTTTAAAAATAAATAAATAGATAAATAAATAAAGTTGCACACAAAGTAAGTATGGACACAAAGTTTATATGCATACTTGATAAATAAGTATGCATACTACAATTTTAAGTATGCATACTCAAAAAATAAGTATGCAAATTTAAAAAAATAAGTATGCATACTTAAAATTCCAGTATTCATACTTATTTTTCAAGTATGCCTACTTAAAAATAACTATGCATACTAGAACTTTAAGTATGCATGCCAAAATTGAAATATACATACTTAAAAATCAGTTTGCAAAATAAATACTGTACTAGAGTTCTAATTTGAGCATGTTGTATATGAGTCCTGGAACGAGCACAGGACAGGTCTTTATGATTATAGCAGCTGTTCCAAGGTACAAAGTATTGAGCAGGTTCTAAGATGGTGCTGTAAGGTCTTAAAAGTAATATTTCCACAGTGTCAACAGCTAAAGCTATTTAGCAACGTTATAGGACCATGTACAAATGTTACAAAAAACTAGAGGTGCCACAATCTGTCTCTGTATCTGTATCTGTTTAGCGCTCTAAATATATCTGTACGTATCTGTAATTGCACTGTAGATCAGCTTGGAAGGGTTTATTATTATTATTATTATTATTATTATTATTATTATTATTATTATTATTATTATTATTATTATCATTATTAATATAGACTGTTTTTAATCCCATACACTTGTACCAGCCCACATTTTATTTGGTTTTCCTACAAATTTAGCTAATTTAAACCACCACAACCCTGATCAGGCAGTTACTAAGGATGAATGAATGAGCATTGTATTTTCAGCTTCTGAAAGAAAATAATAATAATTTTAATCTTCTATCTGACCGCTCGCTTGCACCCATTAAGAAAAGGTAAAACTGCCACTCCTGTCACTCACGTCACTTTGTTACAACCAGCAGGATCCCAGTCCCTATGCATACCTCTAGTCTCAGCCAGATGCCCTGTGAACCTTTGTGCCAAGCTTTGGGAAAAAAAATAAATAAATAAAAATACTGTGCCCCAGACTCATATCTCTATTTGCATATGTTTAGAACATGTTATTTGTTCATTCTGAACTATGAATTCATATTCAGGTACATCCCTTATCAAACCATTCTCAGAAAATCCAGAAAAACCTTGAGTATTGAGTGTACTTTGAATCAAAGTTCCTAGAAAATACGACACTATCCTTACTAACTGTTAACACACAGTTATTGTAATTTGTAAACCACACAAACATCCTCTTGGAGCTTTGCACAGAAGGAGCTAATGGCAACAACGAGGAGTGTGTGATGTCTACACATTTGCTGTTTCAAAACGAGCATGGAAACTTCAAGATCAAGATCCTTTCACTGCATCTCTGCAGTCAACAATAAACAATACATTAAAGAATAAAGTGCAGGACAGGACAACACACACGCCTGAGACACAATAGAGACACTATAAGCAACATGAGTGATACAGAAATGGCATCAATGATTGTAAGAATAAAGCACATTAACACTGTGTCAGTGAGTGCAAATTTAGCAGACTACGTGCTAATGTTGCAATGGTACAGATATTCTGAGGCTGTAGCAGAAGTAGTAAGGTAGTCAGGTTTAGGAATCAAATTTGAAGTGCAGATTTAACACAGTGATATAGAAGTATAGTCTTTGCAAACATTACAGCTGTTCAAATTGAAAGAACCATAGCTTTGTAGCAGCCTCTGCAGTGCAGTTATGAGTTAAGCTCTATGATCACAAAAGGAAAGAAAGAAACTATTTCACAAACCCATATTAAATAAAAACGCACAGAATTTCAGTTACACTAGGACAGGGGTCTCCAACCTTTTTTGTAGCATGGACCGGTTTCGTTTTGAAATTATTCTTGATGGGGGTAGGGGTGGCGATCCAAGATGCTGAAGCAATTTTGAGGGCTCTGCTGTATTTCAGATTCCCCCTAAAAGAGATTCTTACTTGCTATATAATCCCATTTATACGCTTGCCTTGCAGTCTTTAGCTTATGCTCAGTAATGAGTACTCCTTCTTACCTTATCAGGTGGAGTTCGGGACCTCTGGGCTCGGAACCTTCTGTTTAGGAAGCCGGTCCTGTGGAGCGGGAAGAAAATAATAAAAGAAATTAAAATTCGCCTATGACTCAATAAGGGGTCGTTGCTAGTTATTTGAAGCATATTCAAATCGCCCACGCTGAGGCTTCGGTTTATTAGTTCAAAATAATAATATTTAACATAGGAGTCTCATCACTCGGATGATAATTGATAGTAGATACATTTACATAAGCATACAAGAACTATAGACAGATTTACAGAAGCGAACTAATCACTTGGATGATGTTTGGGTTTTTTTTAACACTTATCACATGTGTGTAGCAGGGGTTAACATTGCATTCATTGTGTTCCCCTGGATAAATAGATTGCTCTAGGCCCCTTTGCCCAGCTTATAAAAGGTCAAGTGGCTTTAACAGGGCCACTGCACTCCTGCAGAAAGTCCATAAAGCTCTCAGTCTCATCAACATAGTGCTCTTTGAGTGCAACTGAATGGCAGCAATAGTGATTGGAGCAAGCTTGCAGCCAACAATGGGATTAAGTACACTGACACGGTGATATCTTACATCAGTTTTTGTGAAGAAATTTGTATTTCCACCAAAACTGAGAATTAAATACTGACTAATAACAAACTGAGGCTGTTGGGTTTGTCCATAAATGGACAACATACAGAGGTGGAGACATGATCCTATATAATCAGGAAAGTATTATTCTGACAAGAGACATTACAGCAGTCTCAGGAAAAAAAAAAAAAACTCTAATACAATGAAAGCTATTAGGAATGCAAGAAATCATCAGGACATCCTCTCACATAATATAGGAACCATCAGACGAGCTAACGATGCACGTCTGATGAGCAGTACTGGCCATCAGAACCTGTTGAAACACTGCTGGTGTAATATGCATGATGTGCGGACGTTGGGGCAGAAATCAGTGTGTTATTCACTGAGGCCAATCCAAGACTCATTATCACAGTCAGGCAGTAGCAGCAGTCAAATAACAGGCAGGCAGTATCAATCAAGGAATAAGCATAATCATAAAGGACAACACAGGCAACTGTCAAAACTATACAAATAATGAGAACTAGGAAACACAAACAAGTAATGCAGTAAAACAGATAGGAAAACACAATAACAAAGTATGATAACATCGACCTCACAGTGAAAGGATAAGACTAGAATACACCTGGCTAGACACAAGTACATGACATAAACGTAAAAAACATAAGGACAAGGACGTAAGGATGCAATTTCTTAGTTTTTAGCTAAATATTTTATACTAATGGCAGAAAATCTGAGCACTTTTGGAAAAAGATTTTGTTTTGTGGTGTGATGAGAATAAATTTAAACTATTTGGTCAGCAAAGCATTACGATTAGCGCAGACCAAATACAGCCCAACACCCAGATAACACCATTCCTACCATCAAGCATGGTGGTGGTAGCATCGTGCTTTGGGGTGGCTTTTCAGCAAGAGGAATTGGCCTTCAAGGGCAAATACAAGCAAATGTTTGAGGAGAACCTATTCCGGTCAGACAGAAATCTTTGTCTAGGGTTACGATTTAGCCTTACAATAAGTCAAAGCACAGGGCAAAAACTACAAATCGATGGCATGGGTAAAAAAAGAAGGGTGTGTGATAGTATGTTTGATAGTAAAACTATTGGAATGGATGATACAATGAAAGCTGTAAGGGATTTTATTTTTACAGAGACAAATTAAATTAATGTAAATGTACCTGGCCATTAACACTGGATAATATGTATAATCGTATCTCCCAAAGCGTTTAATAACAGGCAGAATTGCTCACACTGTCAAAAGTACAGGTACTGTACATATCATATCTCAGACAGTATTAGAGTGCCTTCGCGTGACTCACTCAATTTTTCTACCTCTCACTATAATAACTTCATCCAGTTAGCCAAGGTAACTACACAGGCCTGTTATTGTGCTGCGCTGACTAATTACCCCCTTTAAACAGTCTGAATAGAGGAAAAGACTTATTCACAATGCAGACTAATTGCACCAATCATACCAGAGTTGATTATGCATTATACTGCCTTTTTGTGAGTGTGTAAGGTGTGCGAGACTGAGAGATGAGAGAAAAGACCTGGTTATATTTAACAAAAAAGGAAAACATGTTATTCCTTCTTCATCAAGTTGAGTGTCATCTCAGTTACCCTTGTACTGTATCTCAGCCTATGTGAATTACATAATGAGCTTTCTACAACGTTTATCACCTGGATCATTTAGAGCTGGAACAAAATAAACATAAGGCCTGAATGAATAACTAGAGGTGAAGTTTTAAAGATTTGTTCAGAGTCATTCGCTGATTTGGTTCTCTGGGCCTGGGACTTTTGTATTTGGTAAGCATACTGGTTTGATAATCATGCAAACGTGCAACAATTAGAGAAATGTCAAAGCAATATTTATATCATTCTTTTAAACATGAGCAGTTTTTAAGAGCATACAACCTTGTCTGAATATTTAGTTTCAAATTTTATGTTCTATTGTATATTGTTAAATTGTATTAAACTACTTTTTACAATCCAGTAAAAACACCTTGCTGTTCATGAAGTACTTTTATCATTTATAACACAGAGCTGTTGAATTATTGAATCTGGTTGGTCAGAAGGTATGGATTAATTTTCTATAACAGCAATTCCTACAGTAGCTATGGCTTCAAGGAATAACACACTTGTTCGACTACATTATGGTTTCTATAGAGACAGCTTAACCAGGGACTTTACAGCGGACACTCGACATAAAAAGATAAAATCATGTGTAATTGTTTATATGGTGAAGTTTTCTGTGAGGAGATGTCTGTTTTGTATTCATGGAAGGAGTCTCCAGTATCAGCACTGGTTATCAGTCAGAGGTAAAGATGTGCCTTTAAGATTTGTTTATTCTATATGTTTATCTGTCTGTGTTTTCTGACAATCTGTAAATTGCCATTTATAATTGTACACTTCATCATACTCTGAACTGTATGTGCTGCATCTGTTATACATTATTTCTATGAAATTTATAATCAGAGTAAAATAAGAAGGCAGTTCAATAATGCTTGGATTGGATTTAAAAATGAATGCCTCAGAGGTACTACACAGAAGTAGAAAGTCTAAAATGCCTTGAAACTCTCCACTGAGACACTGTGCGCTATAGAAAATGGATGGATGGATGGATGGATAGCAGTGCTAGTTTAAAACAGCTCTGTGGTGCTGAGGTTTGGCTTTACAAAAAGTGTACAATCACAGTGACAAGCTGGACTTGTATCCAGAATTAAATTCAGAATTAAACATATGTACACTTGTTTCATCTGGCCTATTCATAGTTGTTGGGTATTTTTATGATTTGTAGTCATTTTCATCATAAATACTTTACTCTGTTTAGCACTTTGAAGTTTGGGCCCCATCATGTAAACATTCTTTGCATTTTTTACTACTATGTTATTATTATTATTATTATTATTATTATTATTATTATTATTATTATTATTATTATATGTTATTTATTATGTTTTATTTACATAAATATGTGTGTGTGTGTGTGTGTGTGTGTGTGTGTGTGTTATTTGTCGTTTACATTTGATGTTTATGTAATTTTACCTGTCATGTATGAAAGGTGCTATATAAATAAATAAAGTTTAAGTATTATTATTATTATTATTATTATTATTATTATTATTATTGTTGTTGTTGTTGTTGTTGTTATTACTGTATAAAGATTAAAAGTACATCAAGGTGTTTATTCACAACCATACATTTTCAGCGATGATGTCATAAAATTCCATGCAACAATGCAGTGTCCATGGAAAAATTTAATTGTTTGATTATGCGTAAATTTGTTTTTAGTGTTTATCTAGATAAAGCAAGATTTGTTTGGAAGCCCTGGTTATAATATTGGGTTTGATGCAGTTTGCTAAATATCTCTAATATGGTCAAAGAGATTCATTAATCGTGATGGATCTGGAGCCTAGTGTGAGTCATATACATATACATATGTATACACATATACACAAACGCACGCACACACACACACACACACACACACACACACATACATTATACATACATACATACATACATACATGTATATCTCCATCCAGCCATACCAAGAAACCTCACTTGAGGTTATCTGTAAGATACCCAACAACAATGATGGCCAGCTGTCTAGAATACAGAAGACCCCACACCACTACACTCCAAGGGGACAGAGCCAGCAAAGATAAAACAGAAAATTATCAAGAAGACATTTTCCAAACACATTACACAGCTCAATGTATGTGTAATCCTTCCATTTTCTTGAAATGCATAGGGACCTTAGCACCTATAGGTCAATTCACATGGGATTAGTTTAACCTTGGGTTACTTTTTCCAGGCCGTTTTATAGAAGGTAAAAGATGCTGTAATCTTCACTGGCACAGGAACCCACAGTCCAGAAAAAAAATAACTGACATGACCAGTTCGCACAGGATTAAAATCACAGTGAAGCTCTGGTAATTATTACATTACCCAACCTCCCTATATAAAACTAATCCCAACATAGCCCTTATGTTATGTTTGGTCTTAAATGCATTGTAAAAGCATGCTTGGAACTTTTTAATAAGTTCTGTGAATGTATAATAGTATAAAAGTTTCATGATCTAGGCATTTTATGAACATCCAAAATGGTGTCCCCAAAGTGCAGTCCTTGAAGGGGATTGGAATTGGAATGAAATCATTAACCAGGGAAACTCTGAGACTTGGTAATGAAAGAACAATTGTATTTCAGATAATCAAGGACCGTGAACTAAACAGGTTTTGCTCTAATTAGAGGTTTAGTTGTGTCAGATATACAGTATGATAGTGCAAATATTGGGGTCTGTTGGTGAAAGTGCATTGTTCCTTTAAGTAGTATTTAGGTAAACAATTGTAAAACATTTTGTATAAATGAGATAATACAGAAAAGTAAATGTACATAGGTTTAAATTCATTCTTAAAATTCATAAAGAATATGGCGACTCTGCCTAGAGATCATGTCTACAAAAGGTCAGTGGGTAAGGACAAGAAGCAGTTAAGCGGCCGAGGGTAACTCTTAATGTGTTGCTACCACCACCATGCTTCAGTATGTGGATTGTGAAAAATGCTAAGTTTTTATGTGAATACATTTTGCTTTCTAAAAAGGTGCTAGTTTGCAAAGTCACATGACTTTTGGGTAACAAAAGTTTCCTTTCTCTGCCCTGCCAAGGTAGATGATGTGTCTTTAGAATACATTAGCCAAATATAAAGAGTTAGCTCGTTTAAATTTGCTTCTTACATACCCAGGCATATGTGTACATACACACACAAAATCATCTTTCATGGATACAGTTTTCTGAACTTCCATAGATTTCTTTCCTCCAGTTAGTTTTTTCTCCATCCCTCCTTTCTTTTTCCATCTTTTTGTCTCCTCTTTGACCAGCTCTTCTTCTTGCTCTCTCTCTCTCTCTGGCTGTGAGCTGCTTGATAAAAGCTGCCTGGATGATGACAACTCGTTTCACACACCACTTATTACTGACGAATCTCTGCTCATACAGAATGATCTCCTTTACCACCCCATTTTCTCGCTCTCTCTCTCTCTCTCTCATGAGCATATGTGTGATGACTCGACACCGGACAGGCGAGAAATCTCCTCACATTTAAGCGTCTGTCAGACTCATGGAGAAGAGGTGAGTTTTCTGAAAGCTGATTATCCAGACCATAAACTCTTCATATTTCATTTCTAATTCATTCAACCCTCCTCTTCAGAGTGAGAAGAAAATTGCACTCAGATGCTGAGTGTGTGTTGATGAAACTCTGGAACTGTGTGTGGCTGGACAACAGAGCCTCTTCTCTGCCCATCATCAGAAGCCCATGAGCACGTCTCTGCAGCCCAAAGCCTCTATCATCAAGCACATTGCCCCCACGCCTCCGGCAAGCATTATGGAACAAACAGCCTGCTTTACTGCAAGCACGGTTATTAGATTGCTGTGATGTTGGCCTGCATTTCAGAAAGCATCGATAGAACAGGCACAAGGGAATAACAGGACAAGGTTGGGTGATGTGATGGTGTTTACAATGAATAAATATGATTAAATTGGGAGAAAATTGAGTTAAAAAAAAAAAAAAACAGGGGAAAAAAATCACTCTTTTCACTGGGTTTGGATAGTGAACACTACACAAAGCTAACAGACTGGTGCTGTCTGACTGCAATGTATGAATATCCACACAATGTGTATGGGGATGAGATTATATTTCATCTCATCCAGGGTGTATTCCTGCCTTTCACCCAGGGTTCCCAAGATTTCCCATGACCCATACTAGGAAACAATACAAAACTTTTTTTATTATTATTCTTTTCTCTTTCCTATCAATTTTCACTGTTCTCATTATTTACAGGGCAATCATTCATGTTCCTTTTCCTTCAAACGTTGTCATATGACAGATACTTGAACATGTCCATATGACCTGTATGAGCCTTTTGCAGCATCATTATTTCTTCCATAGTACTCAAGCAACACTTTTCAGGTTAAGTAAATGACCTCTTTTACAGCGCTGACTTTGATCTTGGTAACAACCTTCTCATTTTCAATCTCAGCTTTCTGTTTTCTTCAATGTCACTGAGGAATCTGCAGTACTGCTTTAGTCTGGTTCATATTTTACAACACTGATGGACCATATTTTATTATAAGTGACAGGCACAAATCCTATTACAATTTATCAAGGTGTCCCACAGGCCTCTGTTCGGGGGCAACTTCTATTTATTATCAACATGATTAATATTGGGTCTTTCATTCATTAGTATGGTGTACAGATTCATTACTATGCTGATGTCACCAAGGTTCATAGATAATTTTCTGTAAAGCTGCTTTGAGACAATGTCTATTGTAAAAAGCGCTATACAAATAAAATTGAATTGAATTGAATTGTATTGAATAATTTGTACTCCTTCTTGACTAAAATGTTTACAGGACATTAAACACTGGAAGGTGTCTCCTTATTGCCGGGTTGTGCGATTGTGTGTTTGAATCTTGACGATGTCAGAGCCAACCATCGCTGTGAACCAAGAGAGCAAAATTGACCATTCTCTCTGGGTGGGAGGGATCTCTTCAATCACAGCGTCAATAGCTAATCGCAGGTTTCTGTATGTGGAAGAGGGTGGATAGGATGGAACTTTCCTCCAAGTGTGTGTTACAACTCTATGCAATGCAGAGTCATTTGAAGAAAGAAAGAAACCAGTTACAAGGTGAATTATTTTGGCCTCATTGAACAATTTTATTTTTTAACACAATTTAATCTCAAGAATATATGATGATTAAATTTGTTGTTCTTGATCTGTATTGTATACCACTATCATTCATTCATTCATTGCTTTCTACTGCATTGTGCATGTTCTTGCAGAAGGAGCCCCAGATGTGGATAATTGTATTGGGATTGAGAAATGGGTACTTTAATGAGCTGCATGATCATTTATCTACATCCATTACAGACGTATGAGACTCATCCAAACAATTTGCAGCAGAGAGAGAGAGAGAGAGAGAGAGAGAGAGAGAGAGAGATGTGGATTGTAGACACACTGTTGAAATCAAACAATCAGTACATTGTTTATGTATGTGTGATCATATTCATATGTTGTATGTGTCATATATCAAGGAGGTAACTCTGGATTTCCCAGCAGCCACTGCACCATACTACATCACTGTCACATAACCACTGCACCTGTATCACATTTCTGTTTAAGGAGCACTCTTATATATAGCCACTGTTTGTACTGCTTCCTCATCTTATGTATTGTCTATCTTGACCTGTGCCCCTGTACCATGTTTTGTTTCATAGTTTATTTTTAGCCTTAGCCACAGTATTTTGCCGAGTTGTCTTAGTGTCTTTGTTTTGTTGTTTGTTTGTTTATTAAACTGTTTGAAGATCTGTGCTTGCTTCTGTATCTACCTTTGAACCGTGACAGAACGTAAGACCTACAACGGAAGCAGCGGATCATCATGAGATACCTGGGCTTCACTCTGCCACCTATGTTCACGGAGAACTATGCCACGCCACGCCAACAGGAGGAGGAGTACCAAGCTGCACCATGTAAGCAGCAGGAGGACATGGAGGAGTCCAGGTACAAGTGGGAGCCTGTTAACTGGGCTAGTACCATCTCCCATCCTCCCTCACCTATTATGGATCTAGTCCAGCAAATGGAGTCAGCCTCCCTGCTCGTCTGAGGACGCTGCTCAGCCTTTCGGATCAGCTGAGGACTTCGCTCAGTCACCCTGGTTGGCTGAAGACGTTGCTCCGTCTCCCGACATACCCAAGGACTCCCCTCTGTTCGCCAACCCCACACTCAATGCGCTATGCTTGCCTGCTCTGCTGAGGAACTCACCCTGCTTTTCTGCACCGCTGAGGAAAGCACTCCACTTTTCTGCCCGGCTGAGGACGTCGCTCTGCCTTCCTGCTCGGCTGAGGACGCCACTCAGCCTTCCTGCTCGGCTGAGGATGTCGCTCTGCTTACCTGTTCGGCTGAGAACATCGCTCTGCTTACCTCTTCCACTGAGCACGTTGCGTTGCTTTGTCGCTCCGCTGAGGACGCTGCTCAGTCTCCTGGTTCAGCTGGGGACATTTTGGCCAGGGGGCCAGGACCGCCAGAGGGATGGGGTGTATTTTGGGCGCACTGGGAAAGCACCCTCACCCTTGGGGGGTTCTGTCATATATCAAGGAGGTAACTCTGGACTTCATTTCCCAGCAGCCCCTGCACCATACTACATCATTGTCACATGACCACTGCACCTGTATCACGTTTCTGTTTAAGGAGTGCTTTTATATATAGCCACTGTTTGTACTGCTTCCTCGTCTTACGTATTGTCTATCTTGACCTGTGTCCCTGTACCATGTTTTGTTTCATAGTTTATGTTTAGCATTAGCCACAGTATTTTGCTGAGTTGTCTTAGTTTTGTTGTTTGTTTGTTTATTTATTAAACTGTTTGAAGATCTGCACTTGCTTCCGTATCTACCTTTGTAACGTGACAGTAAGTAAAGATCTGGAAAACATTTAAGAATACAGTATGTATGTAGAACCTGTTGCTGTGAGAACAAGGACTATGGCTATTTTGATCAATAGTAAGTAATGAAGTAAGAGAGGGGGAGAGAGAGAGGAATGAAATGGGTTGCTTGAAAAAAAGACACGTCTCGATTGAATTAGTAAATATTCTTGTTGTGATGACCATAGTCTTGACAGAAAATATTATGTTTGTATTGAGACACTGATTAGCAACTCTACAGCTTAATTGCACATGCAAGTTTAATGGCACATAACAAAATTCACATTTAAAATAATCCAGAAATAAAAACAGGCCTTGTTGTGCATACACTCCCTCAATTACTTAGTGCAGCAACACACTGATTTCTGCAACCATATTATATATATATATATATATATATATATATATATATATATATATATATATATATATATATATATATATATATATATATAGGGAAAAGCACTTATGAACTATTTCTTGACCAATAGACTTTATATGGTTTTATTTTGATTCGCAGGAAAATTAGTATGTCATTTTTACGGGTGTAAACCCGAGGCTTCCACATGGTACAATCTGCTTTCAATTCTTAAAGCAACAATATGACGATACCCCTGAATCTGATATGATATACTACATGTGACCAACTGCCTTCTGAGTCTGGGAAGCCTACTGATAATTTGGGAATGATAATAACGTAAAGAAGGACTTTGTTAAGTATCAGAGTTACAAGCTAATCACCTTGCTTACCTATCATCAGCTTAGAAAAATGAAATATTTTGTACACACCACTTGTCTGTCCTTTTTAAATAATGATTTATAAACAATTATAATCATAACAATAGATTTCTAATCAATTATATAATACTATACTATACTACTATAATACTTGATTTATAATTGTTGTTTTGAGTCATTGCCTTTTTAATCAATGCATTGGCCAAATTAACCTATTTTTTTCCACTAACTAAAATAGCTACTAAGGTTAAAAGTCTGTTCTGAGATGTTTTTGATTTAATTTAAACTTCTTTTACGTCTCATTTAAACATTTAATTCAATAAGTTCTTTAGCAGAATCCATTTCATTTCACTGGCATACATTTATAGTCATTTGAAGGAACTTACATTGTTTGTTTTTTAGTAATCACTTCACAGGGTTTAAGGCTATGTGACAAACAGTATTCCATTCAAACAAACCAGAGCCATCATTTTGGATGTTTAAACAATGTGTTTATAATTTAACAGTGTAATCTTGCCTCTAATAATACAAATGCATTATTGACTACAAATTAAAACAAAATGGGATAAATCTACAGTGCTGAACATGATAGGTAGGTGTACATGTTATGTAATCTTGACATATTACTTGTGTGAAAGTCAAATTTTAGTATTCATCAGTGGCTTCACCGACTAAGTCTGTGCCACTCTTAGACATGCCACTGCTCATAAGTAAAAGAAAGACTATTGCTGTGGTCAACCACAGCTTGGAATTAGGAATTATCTACATTTGACTAGGAAAAACCAAAGAAAACACCCCTCGACTCGAAATTCCTACTCGAACAGTCAGTTCAGCATATGACTGTATGTAAACATGGCTTCTTACACTGTTAACAGTAATTAAAATATCACTTTAAATGCATTTATAGTAGTACTTCAACATAGATACATTAGTTGGTTAAATCTACAACACTGACCATATAGTTTGCTGTTTTCTGAGATTAAATCCATTATAAAATTCATTAATGAGATCATTAGTGATTATTAATGTTAGCTAGCTAGCTTGTTGCTAACAAAACACATGATTTCATGGATGTGCCCACAGAAATTTTTTTTTTCCCCCCCACGTTGTAATTAATAATTTCCTACGTCCAATTTATGTCAAACACAGCGTACGTTTTATCACCTTTCAGACTTGGAAGCAACCAATCAACCTGAGCTTTTGAAACCATATGAGAAGATATATAAGAAAATGGTTGGTGTTCTCACAGTAGAGAATTTATTTCCTTTAAACATATTTGGCCATTGGTATGAGATATTGAGCTGCAAGTACTTGCCT
Source organism: Ictalurus furcatus (assembly GCF_023375685.1). Lineage (NCBI taxonomy): Eukaryota > Metazoa > Chordata > Actinopteri > Siluriformes > Ictaluridae > Ictalurus > Ictalurus furcatus. The sequence continues at coordinate 10,046,625 of NC_071268.1, read as the reverse complement.
CTATTCATAGTTACTGTAATAAAGTTTACTCAAAAGTGCAAACAGCAATCAGGAAGGCAAACTATCTTTCACTAACCACAAACATGTGACCCAATGTGCTTTTATAGCCTTATGTCTCCATCACAGTTCATTTAATAAACCGCCAGTGGACACTGCAGTTGAAAAGAGTCCCAAACTTAGTCGACTCATCAAATTCATAAGTGACCTATCATCAAATTCTTTATAAGGGGTCTGACCTGCAGGGATTTTATATCTTTCAGTCTGACTTTCAGCAATACAGTAAAAAAAAAAAAAAAAAAAAAATCAGCTCCACCATGTGGCCATATGATTAGACGCAGTTTTTTAAAGAGCGATACGATCAGCAATTTTGGAGAATTGATGTCTATTACAGATCACGGATAGTTTAATGAAACTGGTGATAAACAACCCAATATGTGAAAATACACACATCTCTCCTTAATGCATTCTGATTACATTTAAAACACTTTTCTACGCTCATCAGCCATAACATTTAAACCACCTCTCTAATATTGTGTAGGTTCCCCTTGTACTACCAGAACAGCTCTGACACATCGAGGCATGGATCACAAAAGACCTTGATAGGTTCTGTAGTATCTGGCACTAAGAAGTTAGCAGCAAATCCTTTAAGTCCTTTAAGTTGTGAGGTGGGACCTCCATGGATCTGACTCGGTGTTATTGGAAAATAAACAACTCTGTCGTGGGCTGCACCATACCACCCTGTCACCGCATTAGGTTTTATACATTACTTGTGCGATTCTAGTCATGGAGAGACAGAAGGCCAATGAGAGAGACACAAACAGACAGAAAGACCAAAATAAGCCAGAGGACCAGAGAGAGATAGAAACTGATAGACAGAAATAGAGAGGGAGGAACACAAAGACAGACATGGAAACAGAGAGCAGAAGTCCAGGAGACAGAGATAGGAAAAGAGTCTAAGAGATAGAAACCGAGAGGCAGAGCCAGAGAGAATGTAATACACACACACACACACACAGAGCGAGAGAGAGAGAGAAGCAGAAATCGTCAGACAGAAGAGGAGACTAAAATACAAAAAAAAGAAAAGAGGGATGAAGAGAAATCATAATGGTGGCAAAAAATATATGGAGGTTCAGCTAAGTGTATCCATGAATGATGATTTTGTGTGTGTGTGTGTGTGTGTGTGTGTGTGTATACATGGACAGAGACACATAAATTGTTCTGATTTGTTACACAAAAATCATGTGACTTAGACATATGAAATGAATATATCAAACTTTTACGATTTTAGAAAAGGAAAGGCATTCACATAAAAGTTTAGAATTTTACACCAGCCACATGAAGCATGATAGTATTAGGATCACATTAAGAGTTAACCTTGGCCTAGTGTGGCCTTGTTTTTTTTAAACAGGGGTAAAAACTGAATAAATACAAAATCCATATATATGTGGACAGGCCTAAGTCAGCTATATCCCTACATAAGTTGATGATTTTTTAAATGTTATTTTAAATGTATTGTTACTAACATTAAAGCTTTCTTACACTATACAGGAATAGCCAATAGAGACCTACATACATGAGTGATGCTGTAACCCACCAGTGGCACAAACCTAATCATGTTGCTTAATTTAAGGAAATAGTTCTACGGGGAAAAAATATTTACACGTTTTATTTACAAAACAACAGGACAAGCTTGAAAATAGTAAAAAAAAAAAAAAAAAAACATGTCTAGAAATAGGATTAATAATCTTATATTTATTTTATAAGAATCTCATAATATGGGATATTAGATCAATTCAACTATATTTAATATATAATCACTTAATCACATGATATTTGCAACCATAATAACTATAATCACTTAATATATTTGTTGGGTTGATTCTGCTGAAGGATTTGCAATCACAGTATTGTGTAACCTAAAGAACCTACAAATCACAGGTTTGTGGTTGATTTGTGTCAGTAAACACAAAAAGTACTACATCAAACGGAGCATGTGCAGGCATGTGTAGCAAAACACCTGATTTACACTAACGAGGTTTTCTCCATAATAAAGAGGGAGAATCCAATTAGTGAAGCTGGGGGTTGGGATGCACGGTTGGAACAAATAGAGCTCGACGCTCGAGCTCACATGGTGCAGCTGTGGGTAAACTGACAAAAATAACATGCATATATTTGAATTAGGAAATCAGTAACAATATTTCACTGATTAATTACGGCATAGCCAAATCCATTCCTTCGCATATCACAGTTTATTAGGAAGCTGGGATCAGAGCAGAGGGTCAGCCATGAAACACCACTCCTGGAGCAGAGAGGGTTAAGAAAGGGGCCTTGCTCAAGAGCCCAACAGTGGCATATTGACGGTGTTAGGGATTGAACCCTAGACCTTCTGATCAGTAGCCCAAAGCTTTAATTGTTAAGCCACTGCCTTCAAACACTTTTTATATTTTAATAGAGAACAAAAAAATGATAATGACCTAGCATGAATAGAATTAATGAACACACTGAGAATTAATAGACTAATATACATAAAAAGTCATGAAATGATTATTAATCCTATCAGTGATGTAAAGTGTCCACTATTGTTACCATCTCAATGTCCAACCCTGCAGTACTCCCCATGCAGGAACTGACACAATTCATAACACTGTATTGTAACTGCTGTTATTAAGATTTGAACATTACTGAATTACTGACATGTGCATATATGTGATGGGAAACAGAAAGAAAAAGTAGAAAACTAAGAAAGAAAAAATGTTCTGGGTTTCTGAGAGGAGACAGCCTGACAAGTGACAGCAAGAGAGACAGAGAAGGACAACGCACTTTACCCAAACAGAGGAAAGCAGCTTAGCTTTGAAGGCAAACAAATAATAAACCTGAATGACAGAGAAGTATTTTTTCCTTCTTTGAACCGTCAGAGACAGTCAGGAGAAGAAGAAAAAAAATATCTACATATGCAGAGACAGAGACATGGAGCCAATGAAAGAGACAGACAGACCAAGGCCAAGACAGCTGGAGTTAGAGAGATAGAAATGAGATATCACACATAGAGACACACAGAAAGAGAGTGTCAAAGTTCAGGAGACAGATACAGAGAGACACTGAAGAGAATGAGAATGAGAGAGAGAGAGAGAGAGAGAGAGAGAGAGAGAGAGAGAGAGAGAAACAGTCAAAGAGCCAAAGAGAGAAACAGAGACTAAAAAAATTAGGAACCCAAGAAACCTCAGGCAACAGTGAGTGAAATAATGCATCAACTAAGTAACTAAGGACTTAAGCACTCAAAAAGTGGAAGGCAGTGGAAGTGTGCTGAAACTGAATTCATTCTCTAGTAAGTTTTCAGTTCCTTGAGTTGACTATGGCTGACAACACTAACGTTCATTTATCCAAGTGTACATTACTCATTTCGATTTATCTAGTCAGAACCAGGGGTGCAACCTGGCCTGGGCATTGGCGTCTGTAGCCCAGAAGATTTTTTTTCTTTAGCCCCGAATAATTCTTCACTTGGAGTGGTTTGTCACTACGTAACAGAGCATCAGTAAAAGAAGATGTCAGTGTTGGAATTTTATATCTTCAGTGAAAGGAGTGTTGTATTTTACCTTCCGTGAATGGAGGCAAGGTAGGGTTTACAGGAGAATACTGGAAATACTCATGTCTTATTGGCTGACACGTCATAATTCTGCCAAACACTAGCTAACACAATCAGTTAGTGTGAGGAAAAATGGATATACACAGTTTTTTAACCAGTAAAGGGGTTGAAACTAGAACTCTAACATCCTCTGATACTGAGCAGGAAAATATCTGTATCAATGTCATAGTGTAAATGTCTATGAGTTCCAAATGACATTTACATTTATTCATTTAGCAGACGCTTTTATCGAAAGCGACTTACAAATGAGAAAATACAAGCAAAGCGATATATCAAGTGGAGAACAATACAAGTAGTGCTACCATACAAGATCTTTAATTGAGTTCTAGAAGAAGCAAAGTGCACAGAGTAGAGGTGTAAGTGCCAGAGTTGTTTTTTTGTTGTTATTTTTTTAGGGGTTAGTTAGGTGTTGATGGAAGAGGTGGGACTTTAGCGGTTTTTTGAAGATAGTGACAGATTCTGTGGTCTGGATTGAGGTTGGAAGTTCATTCCACCACTCAGGGACACTTACTGTGAGGGTTCTGGAAAGGGACCTTGAGGCACGCAGAGTAAGCACTACTAAACGTCGGTCGTTAACCGATCGCAGATTGCGTGAGGGAAGGTAAACCTTCAGGAGAGTGTTGAGGTAGGAGGGTGCTGTTCCAGACAAGATCTTGTACGTGAGCATCAAGGCCTTGAATTTGATATGGGTGGCTACAGGAAGCCAGTGGAGGGAGATGAAGAGGGGTGTGACATGGGTTCTCTTGGGCTGGTTGAAATGACATGAACATGATCTGAGTAGAGCATAAGAACAGCTAATGTACTTCGCATGGCATTGTAGCAGCGAATACAGTGATAGCTTAGTTGTGCCTCTCCTTGGCTAGAGACACCAAACTAGCCTTTTTGTCCAATTTTTTTTGTCCAATTAGCCCTCACATGCAAGGAAAAAGAAAATGCATGGAAACAGCCTATTTAGAAGTACATTTTTTTGATGGAGAATAATTTGGGCTCAGCTCTGGATGATTAAGTATCCAGCTAACTTCCCTGGTCAGAGCTCAGCTCATGGAGCCACCAAGTAGACTAGCATACACATAGCACAAAAATGAACCCAGGCCAGTAGACCAATGGTCTTCACTCAACCAGAGAACGTGAGTGAATACAGAAGAGTTGTTAGTAATATGTTAGTTTAGGTGGTGTTACAAGGTTCATGTTCAATTGTAGTAGAACTCTTAAACCAACCACACAAACGTTGCACTGATAACACACAAACGTAGGACCTGTGAACCTGTTTGATCCGATTCATTAAAAAGAATAAGTTCAAAAGATTGATTCATTTATGAGTTATCACTAAAAGAATGGAGATGCTGTAAGAACCTGGAGGCCGTAGGGTTCTACTGTCAGCTCTTTCCCATAATTCATCTCTCTGCTTATTAAAAGTTCATGAAAACGGGTAAAGGTGATGAAAACAGACAAATGTTAGACTCACTCATTCATTTCACGTATCTCTGTCTCAGTCTCTCTCTTTTTCTGTATTGTTCTTCCTCTAGCTCTCTCCACATTCCCGTGTGTGTTACTGGGTTGAGTTGGGGTAATTTTGGGTTGTGTGTTGCTGAGAAAAGGGTATGTGAAGGGACTTGATTCTGCTTGCCTAACTCACTGACGTAATGAAATGGGAAAGGAAGAATCATCAAAGGCACACACACACACACACACACACACACACACACACACACATACACACACACACATACACACACACACACACACACATACACAATAAGCAGGAGAGCAGATCACGCAGGTATTTTTAGCTCTCCTCCCTGCTGAAGTGGATGAGGACAGATAGGACATCGGGCCTGGCCTATTTGGAGAAAATTGTCCCGTCAGGGATGTGCAGAGTTTGTCCCAGGGAATTAGGTGAGGCTAAGAAGAATTTTTAATTTAGTTGTCGAGATGTGGTCCCAGTAATCTGTTACAACATCTAGGGTATTGCAGATTTGGTACAAGTGTGCTGCATAAGTCCTGAAAAGTGAAGCTAAAACGTTTGGATCGCCCCCAGGTGGCTGGATGCTGTATAGGTTATAAACCCCGCCCTCTCCGTGTAACCTAATGGGACGTGAGACAAACTAAACAAACTACTGTGCAGTCTCGGGGTCCGAGATCACTACTGTGCAGTCTCAGGGTCCGAGATGTCAGCGCCATATTGGGATATTGTCTGCTTCACTTTTCTGCAATGGAAGAGAGTGAAAGTGTGCCGCCCGTCTTTTTTACAGTCTATGACTCGGTAGGGTGTAAAATATAAACAGCTAAAATAAAAATCTACTAAATCCACTGAAATACAAACAGCTGATTTATACTTAACGCTGAAAGATGTTTCCAAACTACACACACACACACATAAATGCACACACACACACATCTGAAGTCAGCTGTTCAGCATACAAACAGCAGAGCAGCAGCTGATTTAAGCAGGTTAGCCTGTATATGTGTGTGTGAGTGTTATGCGTGTGTTTCACAGCACTGTGTTGGAGAGTGTCATAAAAAATGAAGGATGAAGACAGATACAGGGGAAGGAGACCTTAGCCAAAAGATGGAGCAGTGACAGTCAGTGTACAGAGACTCTGAGTCTGTAGAGATTCAGAGACAGAAAAATCAAAGAATGAGAGAGAGAGAGAGAGAGACAGAGAGAAAAACGGAGGGTGTGAGTTTAAGGAACCTTCGTGGTGTTCCACTAACAGGCCTCTTTACTTTAGTAGCAATAAAACATCAAAACATTGAGCCAAATGTCACAGACCTTTCCTCACTGCACCTCTGCTCTCTCTCTTTCCACTCTCAGGCTCTCATAATCAGGCAGATTCTGGGTAATGAGCCGCACACACACACACACACACACACACACACACACACACAACACAGACACATGCACACACACATGCACAGACACAGAATAAGAAAGAGAGCATGAACAATAGTGATGTGTCATCCATGAACGATTCGAATCTTTAATATGACTCTGGAACAACGAGTTGTCTCAGAGAGCGATTCGTTCATTTTTGACCAAGCATGTGCTGCAACATCCACATAGGTTTTGTACAGGAAACGGAAATGATTAGTTCAATTCTTGAGTCTCCCTGTTTGTGTCATTCGTTCATTATGTCACAGCCCCACTGCATTCAGCCTATGGGGCGGTCATGTGACGAACGAACGACTCAAACCCAAAGACTCGAGAGGTGAACTAATGTTTCCGGGGAACAGACGTGACAAATGTGATGTGACAAAAGAAAGAAACACTCGGATCGGGTGGTGAGGTAAAGTAACAGACTGCATAGCCTGAAGACCTAATGTTAAGCTATTAATTAATAATTTCTGTTTTTCATAATTCTGCCTCGGCTGCATTAGCCTATAGTTTATTTTTTATTCCAAATGTGATCAACGTTTGCGTAAGTACTAGATTTGTTGGGGAATTTAACATGTAACATTTTAATTATATTCTGCTGAAATGAACGAAATGACTCGAAAAAAAATTTGGTTCATTTCACTGAATGAGATTCAAAGTAGTAATTAGTCATGTGTAGTGGATTACTTTTTTTGAGGAACGTACCCAACACTGGCACTCACACATACACAGCAGACTTCAAGACATTTCGAATCAAAATAATATAAGTGCGCCATTTAATATCATTTTCAAGTTATTTAAAGCTATATTTTCCCAAACTCTCCTGTTCTTGCCCATAAAGAGAGTTATAAAAGGCTGAATTATTCACACATCAACTGCAGTAAAATCGCTAAATGGAAGTTAGCAAAACCACTACATTGATGTTTGTTTTTAGCTACCTCTTTCACTAACAGATAACATGGAAGATGAGTAAAAAAAAAAAGTTATGTTTTCACTGTACACACATTTAATCGATATCAGTATAGTTACTCCTTTCTGCTAACTCTTAATAAAAAAGTCCACCTTTCGATATTTATTCTGTGGAAGGTGCTGACATTGATTTCTTGCATGAATGTGGTCGTGATTGCGTATTCAAAATTGGCTTGCTATTCTCGTCTCACACCAGAGCATGCCTAAAAGCTCGGTGATTTTCACAACCACAGTACTACAGGCACGCGTTTCATACCATGTGCTGTTCACATGGCTTTCTGAAACTCTCATGACTCTCTGAAGACACTTTCATCTATCCATCCATCCATTTTCTATACCACTTATCCTACACAGGGTTGGAGCCTGGAGCCTATCATAGGGAACTCAGGACACTAAGCAAGGGTTGATGCCAACCCATCACAGGGCACAACCACACACACATTACAGACAATTTGGAAAAACCAATCAGCCTACAATGCAGGTCTTTGAACTGGAGGAGGAAACAGGAGTACCTAGAAATCTCCAAAGCACAGGGAGAACATGCAAACTCAGCACACACAGGGTGGGGGCGGGATTTGAACCCTCAACCCCGGAGGTGCAAGGCAAATGCGCTAACCACTAAGCTACCATGCCCCTCCCAAGACACTTTTAGATCAATAAAAACTAAATTTGTTTTTAAACATGCCTTATACTCATATTTTAGAGTGAAACCGTAAACAGAGGAACAGAATCATTCTGTTCAAGTGTGTTAGGTAGTCAGAGGGTTGTTAAAGTTCAGCTCAAAACAAAGACAACTAATAGCTTTTTCATAACCAGAAAAGTGCTGGCACATCAATAGGTTTCATTTTGGTGTTGAATAAATAGTTATGCATTGGGAGTTTTGTTGTGTGGGAGATTTGTGCAAGGGTGGTGCATTCATTCGTCCAAATGCAGCTTGAGTAAACTCTAAAATCCAACATGTCTCCCTGGTGCGGCTGTGTAGAGCTCATTATCTTCCAGAGGATTTCTCACCATCAAAGCTCTGCTCCGTATGTACACAATCTGATCACACAGCACCTGGGTGCTGGCTTAAGAAAGGGCCAAGTGTAAAAGTGTGTGTGTGTCTGCTAAATTAGGATGGATTAAAGAGGTGGTGGTGGTGGTTGTTGATGTCAGCTACCACCTCCAGGGTCATCAGGAAAGCAGTGAGATGTACGCACACACCACGCACACAGCATTGCCTGCAGGGGTAAACAGAAGACATGGACATCTGACAAAGAACAAAGGAGCTTATGAACATGAGGACAGAATGGAGTGCTCACATATATCAATGAAGATGATGATGTGCTAATATGGAGCGCAGCTGAAATGTGTGGCATGTAGAGAGTGTGTCAGGACACAAGTGCTTTTAAATCCAACAATTGTAAACTCAGTCCACAGCACAAGCAGAACACAAGCAGGCAGACTTAATAAAGAGCAGTCCATTAAACAGAACTGAGGAAAGGAGACTAGGGTTAAACCAGGAAGTAGAATGAAACATAAAACACAAAACATGGGAAACATGGCTTGGACTTAAGTTCATGACAACAATCATGACAACAACGTTTGTGAGTGTGTTTATCATCGCTGTGCACGAAACCATCAAATAATACAGTTTAACAGGCCAGATGGAAAAGGATGTTTTGGCTCTGACATATTATCTATTTGACGTCACTTTTCATCCTCCAAGCGTACTTAAGATATGCAGGCAAGTATGTGAACAATGCACACAAAGTCATGCATCAAGTATAAACCTGCCTTTAAAACTAACAACGCATTGTGTGGTAAGACTTGGACAATAATCGATGACGTATTGATGATATTAAGAGGCAAACTAGTCAAGAACTAACACCGAACAGGTGAATGCAATCAGGGAACCGACCAATGACGTGGCAGGGGTGGAGAATGGACCAAAACAGAAGCATACTAAATAGAAACATAAGAACACCACAATATAAAATAACAGAAAATAAAGAAAGCTAGTTTATACTGTGCAATTTGAGATTAAGATTATTCAATCTGAAAGATTAAAATGTAAACCTTTTGAGGGAATTCTTGACAGAACAGAGTGTATAATTTGCTTATGTCATCAATTAGTGTGATCCGAGCTTGTGCCGAAAATATCGCATAAACCGAAACACACAAGTGTTTCACACTTCACCACTGACACTACTGTATTTGTAGCTGTGCCCTCTGTTTTGAGTAATGGTATGCTGTCCTCCTATTGCTGGCTTCAAGAAGAGCATCGTAGCTGTACTCACACAGATTTCAGTTAGAAATTTCGGACATAATTGACTGTCCTTGGGTGTAATGACACTAAATCGGTCGCATTCTAAGAGCATCGATCTCAATTCACGACCAAAGGGCTGTTTATATATATATATATATGTATATATATATATATATATATATATATATATATATATATATATATATATATATATATATATATTATTTATTTTATTTTTTTTTACAGTGTTTGATTTTTGTAGGTGACAGGAAAATTGGGCATAAAATCATACAGTGAAAACCCAGCTGAAGGCAGTTTGTGTCATCTGACAGACTTCGAGATGTCAAGAAGAGTTAGGTTTGAATATTGCAGCTGAGAGGATCCAAAATCTATTCACAAAAGAAAAGGTTACAAAATAAAGAAAGATATAAAGGCAAAGGCTGGGCATACAAGTTCAGTTTACATGTTCAAGTTTACACTCCTGAAAGGGATTGAAAACTTTTGTAACTGATATTTTTTCCCAACCAAAGAGTGGGCGGGTGGAGAAACAGACGTGCATGACTCAATGATGATAATCTCCGCCCCCTTTTCCTCTCCCTGGCTCCTCCGTGTGCAACATACTCTCTCTGGCTGCGTGCAAAATCGTATACTGTGACAGTACCTACTGCATTCGATTCAGTACCTAAAGCTCGGCCGTTGATACAGTACGTACTGATCAGTATACGTGTGTAATATGAATACGATCCGGACATGCTACCTCCGCCATGTTGGCAGTCATGTGACCTACAACTTAAAAAGAACCGATGCGCTGCCTTCCGCCATTTTTGATTCTCATTTTTGAAACTCTTCCACGTTTCAGTCCTGTTGCCTTATGGGATAGCGCAGTGTTCATTGCTTCCATACTGCAGAATCTCTGCAGAAGCAGAAGGTCATCCGGGTATTTCTTGCCTACTGATTTATGAATACTGAGAATTCCGAAATACTACTTGTTTGACGTTCTGCTTTTCACCTACTGTACAGTAGGGTAGTAGGGATATTCGGACACAGCCTCTCCCTCTCTCTCTCTCTCACACACACCTCTTAGTTCTTTCTGATTGATTGAGAACAAAATGGATTGGTGCACTCACTCTGGAATACGACGGGGCTAGTAATATCCAGGTCTCATCTGCACATACTAAAGCTTGGCTGTGTCAAAAATGGTAAATCGATATGCTGCCATGAGGCAAGCTTCCATTATTTTCCTAAATGGATCTGTTGTTTTCATTTAGAATAAACTCGCTCGTAGTAGTGAGATTAGAGTGGTCACAGCCCATTGGCTGCATTGAGCAATGCTCAGTGTCTTGCTGTGTGTATGTTTGTTCCCTGTTTACGTTATAATGCACTATTTGGGTCTCAGACATTTTGGAGTGCGGACCAAATGGTCTAATTAAATAGTTCAGTATATTATTACACACAGTGCACCGTAAGCCTCGTTTACAACCAGGGCACCAGGGCATGCTGGTTCTCCATAATGTCTTCTTTTAGCCCCGAATTTACTTGCCAGGCCAATTTTATATATAAATGTAAATTTATAAAGGTTGTTTAATAATGACTAAAACAAACAAGCACTTGTTAATGGTCTATTTTGCACAGAATTTTTTAATACTTCTATATTTCTCTGTTTTTAGATCTGTTGTAATAAATTCTAAAAATAAAAATGTCATTTTTGCATTGTTTAGGCCTGATTCCCAACCCTGATCCGGGAGTAGATTCTTGTCCTGCACATTTTAGTATTTCCTGCTCCCAGTCAGATAATTATCCTCTCTTCCTTAGTTAAAGAGGGGTGTTAGAGCAGGGAAAACACTCAAATGTACACGGTACTCCATGAGTAGGGTTGGGAACCTGTGGATTAGGAGATGATAGGTCGTGATGATGTGTTTCCAAATCCACTACTAATCCAGTCCAAATATTATCTTGGTCTCACCCTCCTGCCAGTTACACTCACTTTCCTGCTAACCTTCATATACGTCCACGTATTTAGACAAGTTCATTCACCTCTTTAGTCTGTTCCCTCCATTTTCTCTACAGTTTGGTAAATATCCATCCATCATCCATCTCTCCTTTATCACATGTAAACTACCAACCATCCATCCATTTTCTGTATTACTTATCCTACACAGGGTCGCAGGGAGCCTAGAGGCTATCCCAGGGAACGTGGGGCACAAGGTGGGAGACATCCTGGACGGGGTGCCAATCCATCGCAGAGCACAATCATACACACACACACACACACACACACACACACACACACTACGGGCAATTTAGAAATGCCAATCAGCCTACAATGCATGTTTTGGACTGGGGAAGGAAACCTCCGAAGCACAGGGAGAACGATCATTCTCTCCGCACACTGGGCAGAGGCAGGAACCTACCAACCAGGTATAGTGAAAGCTTACATACTTCCTCAGAGACATATAAAGCCAGCCAACTGCATCTTTCCGATCTGCGTCATGCTGTGTCACAGCGCAACATAACACACTTGGAGGAAAGCGCTCTCTGCCTTCTTCACATACATGAGCTCAGAAATGGCTAATCCACAATTGTCTTGTGTCATTGTGATTGACAAGTTAAAGAGAGGATGGCATCCCTCCAACACACAGCCAATTTTGCTCCTTTGGCCCCTAGCCATGGATGGATTTGAACTTGTGGTCTCTTGATGATAGTGCACACACTTTCCTGTTGAGCTGCTCGAGAGTCTCCAGTGTTTTGTTGTCAGTTTGTTACTCCTGGGATTTGACTTTTTACTTCTGCCCTTCATTTTCATTTTTGACTGCCCTGCATTGCTCTGTTTGCCTGACATTCGACCTCTGTTTTTGACCACAAGCTCGTCTGCTGATTTGGATTGTTAATAAATGGCTTGCACTTGCATTCATCTCCCTCCACCTCCTGAAAGTCTCCGGTGAACTTGATAGAACAGTCTGTTCTCTTGTGCTCCTGCTGCTGCCCAGTACAGAACAGTCTGCATAGTAAATAGTGAATGATGACTGAAGATGTGATTTCAGGCACAGAGTCTTAGTCTACAAAGATTTGTCTTTTCCTCTATGTGTTTTAACATATCAAATTAAGCCCATACACCCACTACATCTAATCATGAACTAATGATGTGTGTTGGTGTGTTGAATCAGCCGCAGCTTTATACTGCAGCATTCTTTCAGCATCTCACACACACACACACACACACAGAGAGAGAGAGAGAGAGAGAGAGAGAGAGAGAGAGACAGACAGACAGACATGTCTCAACACTGGCAGGGAGCAAAGACAGAACAATTAGAACACACACAAGATGTTCAGTACCATAATTCTGAGTGCATCTGCAAGACACTTCTGTTCGAGATCTCTGTGGGCTTTTGACATGAATGCTGTTTTGGTTGCTAATTAGATGAGAAATTCACTAATCTATTTGTCTCCACTTCTTAAGGCCTGACATAACTCAACTCTGCACTGGTCCTAATAAACAGGACCATAATAATGTATTTCGAAAAGCTGTCTGTATTTGATGGCACTCTTTGGGGCATAGAAAGAGACAAGACAGAGCCATGGCTGAGCTTATCATTAATTTCGGGGAGGGGACCCAAAAAAACTCCAGTCTCGCATTTGCAGTGACAGACACAATATGAAAATGGAGTGTGAGCGAGGTTTGAAGAACTGGGATAGCAAGTCCCACTGGGTTTCTGTGGCTGAAGATGATTTTTAAGAAGGGTTGTGACTGAAAATGATTCCCCAGTTCTGTACTGAAGAGTGGATGCAGTATTTAACAATTCTGCTGGGCCCATTTTCTAAAAATAATAGACAGGTTGAGAGGTTCCTGAAGCATCTACTTAACAATTTCCCCTCGCTTCTTCCTTTTAGTTTAGCTCTTTCTTGTTTTCTTTATAATCCAGCTTTATGCTTTTTCTGGAAATGATTGTTTTCGAGCTACTGCATTTAACATGATTTGTTGCCATGTTTAAATGACTCTACACTGTATGCCTCTTCAGACTGAACCACGTGCTCCTTTGAGAAGGGAAATGAGCCCCCAGAGGCTCTTCAATCATTTTTTTTTTTTTTAACGGATGGAATGTTAATCTCACTATAATGACTCTAAATCTAAAATTGGAAACCAAAACAAGCATTCATTCTAGGAGTCTTTCTCACAATAGTTACTTCATCTCCAGTGCCAATGGGTTTGTACTGTACCAATTTAGGCATAGTACTGTCTATAATATGAAAGTGAAAAACCTGATTACCGAGCAACACTGTCACACTGAGTCAGCTGTCATTCTGGAAAGCTTGTGACATCACAAGGAAACCAAATGCTAATTGGGAGGATCCCTATACAGATGTTCACAAAAGCACACCAAATGTAAATGACTAAATGATGATTGAAGGTGTGTGACACATTAAAACAAGGAAAGAATAAAGTAGCATTGGTCAGTTGGATTTTTGTCAATTGCAAATATTTTTATTAATTATTTGGTTGTTTGGTTATTTGGTTGGACAAAAGTATTTGTATAAAAATACCCTTTTTGTCATTGTACATTCACAACGAGATTTTGATGTGCAGTTCTCCACAAACAATGCTACAGCGTATATATTCCTGCTTGAACATGGCTGAATCTCCAGTTAGTGCACCTATATACAGATTAAGAGATGGGGCTACACCACATTGAAGACTCACCAACATCATATACTGTATGATAATTACTTGCCATAATATGTGAGCCTGAAGACTGAAGTCTGAACTGTAAAGCCTGCTCTCATGTCATTTTGCATCATATCCTTTGGATTCACTTGGTTTGCCTAAAGACTTATATACATAATTAGCCTGACTCAAACATAATTGGCCTGATGAATCATAGGCTACATTCCACCAAACATGTCTTTCACTTAAGAGGGCAGGTAGAAAAGGAAATGGGAGGAGAAATAAACCCTTTTCCCATGGGGAGGCAAAACCCAACCACTCATTTTAATCGTTTTTCATCTGGTGCACTACAGTGATATTCAGAATGCTTTTCTATTTTACCACTGTGATTAATGTTGTGTAATATTTCATTTATCAGAGCATTTATTTATTCAACAATAGGTTGTGCTAAATCAACATTACTAGCAACAGGCTTTTTCAACACAATGTAATTATTTGCGTCACTGGCTTTTCTGTGAAAATGATTTCCAACCGTTATTGTGTGTAATGTCACAAATGAGGAATGGTACTCCATGAAGAGGAAGAACGGGCAGATGGTGTTGTGGTGCCCCCTAGTGGATGCATAGCAAACCGCAAATGGGGATTGGTTTGGCTCTGGCTGAAGCGTACAAAAGTTAAATCTGGAACCTTTAAGCGTTCTTCATCATGTATCTCTGAGTGTAACCCTTAAAGGGTCTATATAGAACCTTACACCGGAGTGTTTCAATATCAGATAAGTACAGCCATCTTTGGAAAGCTAAGAACTCCCAAGCAACCCTTGAAGAATTTTAAAGAGAGAAGGGTGAAAACGTTTGAGAGAGGGGATAAAAATCTCCCAATGTATTTATTTTAAGGACATTTCTTAGCTTAATTATCCAGAAACTCACAAATGGAGGCATCTATTTGAATTTGTTCAGAGTAATCTTGCTCTCTAGTTATATCTTTTTAATCCATGCTTAAAAGAGATGGATTATACATTTCATTTCAGTCATATACTTTTGGTTAACTGCAAGAGAAAGCATTATATGTTAATTCAACCTCAACACTCATAATTACTCATAATTGTAGCCTGTTTTACTTTTTTTTTTTGTAGTACCTCAATACATGACCTCATACTGTATGCATTTTTAACTGCTGGTTTCCATTTACAACCAAGCGATACTATATTGAAGTGCAAGGTTTGTTGTTGTACTCTTGCCTTGTATCTTATACACATCGGCCATTTTATCAGGTAAACCGATCACTAGTAAGTGTTATTAATTGTAGCTCATCTACTACTAAGCATAATTTGCCAGTTCATCAACGAAAATGGACCACCATGGGTCCAACACTAACCTGTTATTATTTGGGTGGTGGATGATAAACTGTAAACACTGCATATCAGGATATGTTTACACTTATTGAACTGAGAAAATTGTGTACCTTCACCTGGTTTTTCTCCCATCTCATCTCAAAACCCAGTTTTACTTGCTCAATGAGTGAAACAATTGAATGTGTGTCTCCCACAAGGCGATGAGAGTGCGTGGTTCTGAAACAGAATCAACACTGTTAACAAGCATTGTTTAGGCAAAAAGCCAGCCTGCAGTATTATTTAAAATGGATTTCTGATTAAGCATTTGCATGAGGTCCTATATTTTATTTCCTTCAGTGAAGAGTACAATTTATTTAAAATGTTTAACAATGTTCAATACTTTCTCATATTTGCACAGCGCGCCATGGTACTGCACAGAAATGATTACATAGAGAGAGAGAGAGAGATAGAGAGAGAGAGAGAGAGAGAGAGAAAGATGAGGCAGAAAGACAATAGAAAAACTATGAGAAAGCGAAGAGAAAGAGTAAGAGAAGGCCATAATTGTTTGCATATTCAACGTTGGCAGTAGTAGGAGAGTCGATCCAAAGTGAAGGTCAGTTATTCTCAGACTCGTCCTTTGAGAGTTATATCACATCTGTCCACTCCGCTGCTCTCCTGTAATTAATCTTAATAGCCAGTCGTTTATATAATTCTCATTTACTGGTCACTGAAGCACAGCCTCTACAGCACTGTAGTGTAGATAATACAGTCTAGATTACTGCCAGTCCCGTTTCACCAGCAGTTACTCTTAGCAGCCACGTCCTCATCCATGATTCGTGGAAGGCGGCCACTAGCTCCACCCTCTAGATAGCCAGGCTTAACTGTAGGAGCTTCAGGGAGTTTTATCTTACTTTTAGTCAGATCTGGAGACAAAAAGCAGTATATGCAGAGATGCAAAATGGCAGAAAGGTAGCCAGAGGAGGAAACAAATCCCATCTCTTACAGAAAAAAAAGGTGCATTTTACCATGTTATGCCCTAAAATGTTCATTCAATTCTAATTATGAGTGTATTTAATTTTACCAAGGTATTCAGATCCTACTGAGCGATCTATAAAAAGCCTAGGCAGCTCTGCCAAATTCTTACCAGAAATAGCCATCAACATCTTCCTCCTGGCCCCGAATGTGGATACGCCCACTTCCTTCAGATCCTCTTCGGAAAGAGTGAGGAACGTTTGGTAATCAATCTGATGGAGAAAAAAAAAGTACGAGAGCGTGACAGGCAGTGAAACCATCATGTTTTCTGCAGAAATTTATTGTACAATATTTATATTATACAATATTTAAATAAAGTTTATACTTTACAATGTTTTGGGTTTTTTTTTTTCTTTTCTCGATTAGCATCTTTTTCAGTGAAGTTCCTTGATGAATGTCACTACACAATTCAATACTTTGACCTTGAGAATTACTGGCAGCTTTCAAATGAGAAAAACTGTATGAATGAAGTGTATGTATGAAAAAATACGCATATGCAGTTTGTGATATTTGGAGCACAAACATATTGTATACAATATGTTACATTGGGTAATTTATTTAAATGTGTTTTGGGTTTTTTTTTAAACACTAAGTAGCGCAATTATTTGTCCAAAACATAGGTTTCAAATGTATTTTATATTGATTATCCAATTTGTGGAACCTTTTTTTTTTATGTTGAAAGTTCTTTGAGTTTTTTTTCCATAGTAATGGATAATAATGGAATTTACACATGTACAACCTCATATTTATACCCCAGGGAAACTGGGCATATATGCAACAACGGTTCCTGGGGACTGCGAGCAAATGAAAAATAATGCAAGATTTTCAAAGAATGACAATTTATTTTAATTTATTCAAAATATTCCTTGGGATCTTAATTATTTTGGCACATATACTTTTGAGAGAAAATAGGTTCAAGGTTTAAGGTTTATTGTCAAGAACAAACAAATCTCCCACGAGTGCACACACAAGCAGTACTTACATCCTTACAATACTCTTATGTAAAGAAGTATTTATAATGATTTTTGTTGAAATAAAGACATTTTTTTCTATCATTTGAGCAGAAAATTTACGTTACATGTTGGCGTATTTTTTCTGAGGGTGCCAATAAATTCTGAACTTGATGTAGAGTAGAACAGCTGGAACTGGGAATAAAAAGTGTAATCATTGCTGATCTGTCCTATGCCAGAAAAGATTAAAGTAATCAACTGATTCAGAAAAAAAAAAAACAAGGCAGGACCGAGCAGCTGGAAAAAGCTGCACTGTGTTATAGAAGGCCATTAGAACAATCTAAACCCATAAAATTCATATTCTCTCGGAAAATCCAGCTCCACTTGTGGGTATAATAGTAAAAACACATCAGAAACACGTAGTGATGGAACCCACACACAGGTGCAACAGTGCAACAGGCAGTGTGAACACTAAGAGTATGTGCATGTGTGTGTTTGTATGAATGTACCTCTTGCTCCTGGAATATAGTGGTGTATTTCTCCAAACCCAGCTGAATCAGTAGCTCCAGCAGATCATCTTTTGGCTGAGGAGGAGGGCTGGGAGATCCACCAATCAACGGCCTGGATACACCTTCATAGTAGCTGCTGCCATTAATGAATCCATCGGCTGCAAAGGTAATGAGATATACAAGATGTTCAAGAGGTTGCAGAACCTCAACTAAACTTGTACCTTTGTAATAATAAATCTAATTGGAAATTACAATTAATCACATCACATCATTGTTGAATGCTTGATTCAGATTTGATTACGAGGTGTAATCAATTTTTTTATTAAATAAATTGAAACGGCTTTTAAAGCAGTTCCGGCTACAAGGTTCATATTAATGTGGTCTTATTTCTATGGTAACAACCAGCCCATGTACAGTCATTTGGGATCTTAGGGAGTACAGGGACTCAAATACACAAAAAGGACTGAGAAGGACTGAGGCAGTTGTTGGCTACTGTGAATACCATACCAATCTCAAGTGGAGTATGAGCGGGGTTTCTCCAAAATGAATATCATTTGTAGCTCGCAGCGTGAATTCCTTTTCATCCCCACCATTTAGTCTCTGATGTTTTTGAGCATCGTGGGTCCACCACTTACAAAGTTCAATCCCAAGCCATTGTGTGTTCATGGTTACGTAAGGGACACAGGGAAGAGGAGGAGGACACTGACATGACAGCTTTGTGGAATATTTTGTGTTAGGTAAGACGCTTTTTCTTGATTATTTTGTGCAGTTAATGTTAGTTTCTTGTAAGTAGCCCTACTGTATGAAACGTAGCGTCGCTTTCGAAATGCAAACGTGTTTTGTAGCTAACTGAGGTGACAGCACTAAGTTGATAGCATGTGCAATCCATAAATATTTCCCTTTGTATTGAGAATACTCACTGCTATAAACGCGTTAGTTCTCTGTACTTGTGCGATCATTTACACAGGTCGACCTATCAGCATTGAATATCGTTAGCTACATGAGGTTCTAGAAGCACTTTTACGTGTCTGTAAGTTCAGGGACCGGGATCTTTCGCACACCTCCCGACCTGCCGGATCACTACCCTCTTATTGTTCCGGGACTTGCAGATTTACAAATTAAGCACTGGTAACAATTTACACAAGGACTTGTATGGAGGACATTCCAGATGAAATGGATTAAAAATGCGTGTAATTGTTGATGTGGTAAAGCTTTCTGTAAGGAGCATTATTAGCATTTTTGGACGGAGTCTCCAGTGTCAGATGCATTTTTAACAGTCAGAGGTAAACGATAAAGGACTGAGGTTTCTCAGTAATATGCCAATCTATATATATATATATATATATATATATATATATATATATATATATATATATATATATATATATATATATATATTAAATTGGCTTTAAGACAGAAAAAAAGAGGCTGGTGAGGGAATTACTGTTTATAGCTGTGATAATATACAGGAACTAACTTGGTTCATGAATGTCCCACAACATTAAACATAACTATAAAGAAATTTAAAAAATGATGCAGTTGCTGTGTGGAATTTAGTAAATATAAGAGGAATAAAACATTTCAGGTAACTCTTCATCACACCACCCTGTACCACATATTGCAGGGCTGTTGTCTGGCTCTGGTCTCGTGAATCATTCAGGGTTTTTACACTTCCCGAGCCCCAGAGTTCCCAACAGGAACGTGGTAGCTTCACAAACCCGTTCTGAAATGAATAAGCTTTTGCTATGTTTCACTCTGAGTCTCATGATCATTGCTGCTGGAAGCTGAGTGAAAATCGTTCTTCACGTTTGGATAAACAATCGCGGGAGTTCGATTTCTGCCCCCGGCTTGGCTGCTTCCCACATCTCGTATCAACTGATCTCACCTCTGTAGCCACTATATAGAGCTGATCGTCTGAGATAAGAAGTATAGGAAGGAAGTCGGTCCGCTAGTGAAAATGCCAATACAAATCAAACAAAAAGCTAAGTGAAAGCTTGTGCACAGGCTGAATGTTTCAGCAGAACTTAATGGACTGCACTTAAATTGCTGAATGCTGGGGAAAGACTGTGTGAAAGTTCTGATGGGTAATAAATACAAATCAGCTAATAAAGCAGGCTTTTATACAGGGTGATTTACAGTAAAAATGTTCATGCTTATATGACACTACAACACTGTAACACAAGATTATAACATTATAGCACAAGGAGGTTAAGATACTAATTGTATAATTTCCTCTTTGCTCCAAGAGAATCCGGAAAATATGTGGGAATTTTGAAAGATAGCTCCTCCAAATATTGAACAGTTTGCTTGATTTTGCAGAAAATTTCATCGGAAAATTGCGAAATTCTGGAGGGACTGATGAAAACGAGAGTAAAGGTTATCCTAGACTCTTGACTTTATAATTACTCTTACTATAAAAACCATACAATTCCTGGATGGATATTGCAGATGGAGTTGTCTCTGTGAAAGCCTTCCACCATTAATTCAGTTTGAACACCTTTTTCACCCAGTATTACTTACAGTTTACTAGCTGTTCAATGAATAGCTAAAAATCTCGAGTGTTCTGAAAAACCATGAACATGCCTGGGCTTTTGGAAGTTGTTTCAGGCAGTTCTCGCTGTGTATTTATTTTCTTGGCCATACTACTGTGTGGAAGTGTGTCTATCAGCCCCAGTTACATCAGTCCACCAAGGTAGCACTACAGTAAAAAATGTTCATTCTGCTGTTGAGAGATTACGAGTTCAAATCAGCTTATGTACAGTGGGGCCCAAAAGTCTAAGACCACATTGAAAATCTGGGCTTTTTCTCTAAATTGATTTAAATGTGGAAACGAACAGAAAGTTTCTAAAACAAAAAAGGAAATGCGAAACATTTGGACTATTCAATACTCAAGATGTTGATCACAATTTCTAGGTCACTTATAGTCTTATCCCTTTCCATTGAAGCCCGTGTTCAGATGACATGACGATGGATCTGATCTAACATGGATGATCAGGTTTTATAAACTTGAAGAGTATGTGTTAGCTTGAGTGCACACGGTCATTAAAGTAAAAAGAGGATGTACTAAATACTAAAAAACTCTGAAATACATGTAAATATTTGTAAAATTCTACTTTTCACTCAAGTGAAAATATCTGATAATATCATCCATCCATCCATCCATCCAGCCATTTTCTGTACTGCTTATCCTACACTGGGTCATGGGAAGCCTGGAGCATATCCCAGGGAAGTTGGGGCACAAGGTGGGGAACACCCTGGACGGGGTGTCAACCCATCGCAGAGCACATTCACACAACCCTTCACACAATACGTACAATTTGGACATGCCAATCAGCCAACAATGCATGTTTTTGGACTGGAGGAGGAAACCAGAGTACCCGGAAAAACTCCCCGAAGCACAGGGAGAACATGCACACAGGGCGGAGGCAGGATTCATACCCCCAACCCCGGAGGTGCGTTGTATTTGTGCTAAACACTAGGCCACTGAGTCCCACTAATCATATAATTTGTAAAGTAATGAAAACCTTTGGAAGGTTTTCAGTTCATTAAATTGAAAAAGAATGCCAAACTGCATTTTCACTAGACATGTGGAACTCTATGTATGTGGAAAAGGGCTGTTAACATTTTCCTCTGTGTTTATTCAGCTGGCCGATGGTGACCTGGTAGCTGTCATGTGATAGAGGAGAGTTAGTTGGACGTTGGTTAATGCCCAAATTGGGAGAATATAAGGTAAAATATCCCAAAAAAGAAGAAAGAAAGAAAAATGACACAACTCATACTTTTTCCTCTCACACACACACAATCTGTCCACCTCTCTTGCCCAGACTCACATGTTTTGTCTGTGTTGGTGCGTCCTGAACAGGAACTATACGCCATCATGGCTGAGGATGATGAGGAGGACGAGGAGGAGAAGGACACAGGTGACAATGATGCAGATCCTCGTCTCTCTCGCCAGTTCTCTGAATCGCTGCCATTACACACTCGGTCTTTGCTACTCTGAGAGCTCCATGACTACAGTGAGACACACACACACACACACACACACACACACACACACACAGGTCTTGTGAATTCTTGCTGAATGAGGCATTATTCATTCCTACCAATTTGATGCTCTTGCGGCACCGGTGACATTTAAACTTGTAGTGAAATAAATCTGTTGAGTACAAAAACAGAGCCCCACAATTTCAAGTGTCCTTCAAACGTAATCTGGAACTATTATATTATTATATCATATATATTTTTTATAATCATAACCATTATAATGACAAACTCAAATCCTAGTAGTAGTGTCATGGATAGGGTCATATATTTACTCCTTATGAAGAACACGATGTGAAGGAAACTGTAATAAACGTGACAGTAATGCGTCTCTCTCTCTCTCTCTCTATCTCTCTCTCACACTTTCTCTTTCTCTCTCTCTCTCTCTCTCTCTCTCTCTCTCTTTCATAACTAGTAATTGGAATTAATAGCTACACAAATTTTCTGCACCACATGACAGTAATCACATATTCATTTATTATTGCTGTGTGTGAGTGAGTGAGAGAGAGAGAGAGAGAGAGAGAGAGCGCATTCAGGTCATTAGCACTAGGGTTGGGTATCATTTGAATTTTATCAATTCCGATTCCGCTTATCGATGCCGATTCTTATCAATTCCTAGTTTCGATTGGAAGGTGGTAAAAAAATGAAGTCAAACATTTAGATATCAATCATATTTATTCTGTGTTTCTTTTTGCAAAACATTTAGTTGCAGCTGAATACCATGGACAAAAATCAGCAGGCTACATAACAACTGAGGACTCGCTTAAGAGCTGTATGTGTGCAAAACTGTTCCATTAAAGTGCTTTTTTTTTTTGGCTGCAACCAAAAGTTTTTTTTTTTTATTCATTTTCGCTTTAATGATAATGAGTCTTTATTGATCACATATACATTACAGCACAGTGAAATTCTTTTCTTCGCATACCCCATGTCAGGAATCTGGGGTCAGAGCGTGGGGTCAGAGCGCGGGGTCAGCCATGATACAGCGCCCCCTGGAGCAGAGAGGGTTAAGGGCCTTGCTCAAGAGCCCAACAGTGGCAGCTGGGCAGTGCTGGGGCTTGAATCCCCGACCTTCTGATCAGTAACCCAGAGCCTCAACCGTCAAGCCACCACTGCCCCAATTTGATTTATTGTACCTATTGTACCTAAACGAGGGCGACTCAGCAACTGAAAATGGATGCAACCCTTTGACTTTGAATGTTGTGATTGACCTGTGATACTCCTCAGTTTTTTCTTTTGTCAGCTTTCCCTTCGAAGCGAGGAAGAACGGCATCTCGCAGGTAACATTTGGTGGAGTTGTCGCCGCACTAGTGCTGGCTAATGATGCGGCAGATGATGAGGCACTCGGGCTATGCAAAGCATCAAAGACGGTGCACTCTTCACCAAAGACGGTGAATCAACCGCAGATGTTTTGTCATGTTGGTAGTGACACCTCTCTTGCAACATATTAGCTTATCACAAATATCACACTTAGCTTTTTCGAGTGCTTCCTGTGGTCCATCGGGACTGTCTTTTACATGCCGCAGATTAGCGAGGAAGGAGGCAGATCGCGAGGTCGGGTGCTCACAGATGACGTACAAAAAAAAAGCAAAGATCCAGTCTATCTGAAAATGCGGACAGAGGAATCAATAAGTGGAATCGAAATTTTTATTTTATACAGAGTATCCGATTCTCGATTCCCAACCCTAATTAGCATTAACCGTTTTTTGAGCCATGGCCTCTCACAAACCCAAACAAATCACCTAACACATAGATGTAATTTATGCCCCAGGGAATGTCTCACTACTTTATGAAAGTGTAGGCTAGTAAACATTTTATATAGAGGTTCAAAACCAATCCACACACTTTCTAAAACATCACCAAAGTCCTACTGACCAGTATAACAATTTGCTAGTTCAATAGTTTGCTATTTGCATGGGGTTGCAAGAAAAGAAAAAAACTCAACCCGACCTAGGACAGAACCTTGAGGGATGCCTAGAATTAACACCATTTTATACCGATAAATTTGGTGTCATGTGTAGGTCAATTAATGGATCTTGTATTGTAGCACTACTTGTATTGTTCTCTGCTTGATATATCGCTTTGCTTGAATGTTATCATTTGTAAGTAGCTTTGGATAAACGCGTCTGCTAAATGAATAAATGTAAATGTAGGTCATCCAGAGAGTGCTTCAAGAGAGAGTGTGTGTGTGTTAAAGTAGAAGAAGAAAATGTATATTATTACAGTGTAATTCTGTTAGGTTACGTAAGGTGATGAAACTTGCCTTCATTCTTGTACCCAAAAAAAGGTAAACCCATGATGTAGTAACACAGTAACATCATAACATCCATCCATTCATTTTCTGTACTGCTCATCCTACACAGGGTCAGGGGGAGCCTTGAGCCTGTCCCAGGGGACTCGGGGCACAAAGCAGGGGACATCGTCGACGGGGTGGTAACCCATTGCAGGGAACAATCTCTCGCGCTTTCCCACACCCCGGACAATGTGGAAATGCCAATGAGATTGCAAAGCATGTCTTAGGACTTGCGGAGGAAACAGGAGTACCTGGGGAAACCCCCGAAGCATGGAGAGAGCATGCACACAGGGCGGAGGAGGGATTCGAGACTTTCAAAATATAATTTCTGATTGGCTGCCTGCATTCATGTATTTTATATCACAGCACAATTGTATGCTTGATTTTGATTGGACAGAGAGTACTGATTACTCTTCTATAACAGCAGAGCTGATATTAGTAACAACACGTTTCAATACTATACAAGGATTGATGTCTGTAGAAGAATAAGCTCATCTGTGTGTGTGTGTGTGTGGGTACCTGTTGATTATTGAGGTAGGATTTGTAACAGCGGCGGCTCACACTGCGTAGGTCTTTAACAGCCTCAGCAGGCATCGACTTGGAGAAACCCAAACCACTCCATGTGTCAGTGGGGGTCCGAACCTCCGTCACTACTGGCTTTTTCTGCATGGCTGACACACACACACACACACACACACACAAACGTGAATTACAAGCTAATAATATATGCTGTACAGTGGCACTGAGCAGTATTTTGAATTGCTGTGTGTGTTTATGTGTGAATATGTAGCAGTTTGAGCTCCTGATGTTCTGTCTGTCTCTCTTTCCCTCTCTCTACCTCTCATGCGTGCACGCTCTCTCTCTCGCTCTCTCTCGCTCTCTTGAACTCCCGCTCTTCCTCTCTCGCTCTCTCAGATGTATATGAGTTTCTTAAACTGAGTCTTTGTATGTGTGTGTGTGTGTGTGTGTGTGTGTGTGTGTGTGTGTGTGTGTGTGTGTGTGTGTGTGTATGTGTGTGTGTAGCAGATGGTTCATTCAGTCTCATAATTCCATTAAGCACTTCTGTGGGAGCACTAGCACATTTGGCATACATCAGCATTAAAATGACTTTGCCAGAATCTGATTGATGGACAAACATTTAGGCTCCTATAAGATTGGGGGGGGGGGGGGGGGGGTGCATGCATTAATTCAGTTATTTCAGTTTATTAAAAATCTGGTGGCATGTCACACTGAAACGAGTGGCCTCTGTCACCCTTTAATGTGTTTTGTGGCCTAGTGACCATGATGAATGGCAACTATATTTCATCTATAAGCAAAGATTTGGATGCTTCAGACAAAAGATCCACTGCATGTCGATTCTACCAGAGAATTTAGCATAAAAAATTTCACTTTGATAACTCCTCGGTAAGTAAAATATATTTGTTAGTGCATTATAAAATTTAATCGATTAAAAAATCGAGTCTGATTAAAGCACACACACACACACGCGCAAGCACACACATACACATACACACACATATGCATATGCACACACACGCACATATGCACACACAGATACATACGCACACATACACACTCACATACACGCACATTCCCACACATACACGCACATATGCACACATAGATACATACGCACACATACACACTCACATACACATACACATGCACGCACATACATGCACATATGCACACATAGATACATACGCACACATACACGCACATATGCACACATACACGCACATACGCACACATAGATACATACGCACACATACACGCACATATGCACACATACACGCACATATGCACACATAGATACATACGCACACATACACATACATTCACGCACACATACACGCACATACGCACACAAACATACACATACATACACACACGCACATACACACACACACGCACACATACACGCACACACACATACATACGCACACATACACGCACATACGCACACATACACATACATACACACACATACATACGCACACATACACGCACACATACATACGCACACATACACGCACATACGCACACATACACATACATACGCACACATACGCACACATACACGCACACAAACATACACATACATACACACACGCACATACACACACACACGCACACATACACGCACACACATACATACGCACACATACACGCACATACGCACACATACACATACATACACACACATACATACACACACATACGCGCACATACGCACACATACACGCACACATACATACGCACACATACACGCACATACGCACAGATACACATACATACGCACACATACATACGCACACATACACGCACATATGCACACATACATACACGCACATACGCACACATACGCATACACACACATACACATGCGCACACACACATACGCACACATACACATACGCACACATACATGCATATACACACATGCGCACACACGCACATACATACATACATGCACACACGCACACACGTGTACATACACACACACATACATGCACACACGTGCACACACACGCAGCAAAAATTTAAATATAGAATATATAAAATCTGAAAACTACTTTGACACACTAGTAAACAGCTATAGGAATTTGGTATATATATATTAAACAGTGCCACATGCTTGAACAGATGGGATGGGATATAAAGGCAGACATGGAAGAGGCACACTGAATGCTGATTGGTTCTGTAGGTTGTTCTGTAGTCTCAGTGCAGTTTTCATAAAACGCGGTCACCCATGATTCAGCAGAACTCATGGTTAATGCAAGACTCATTTCTGTCTTACTGTTACTCTTGGGAGGACAGGTCCTGTTTCTAAATGGCACCATTTTAGCAGCTCAATATGCAAACAAATCACATATTCTGAGCATACAACGCGTAATTAGCTGAGAAATAAATAAGAGGACGGAAAGAAAAGAAAGACAAGGATAGAGAAAGGAAAGGATGAATAGGGAAGGGAAACGGAGGAAGAAAGGAAGGAAGGAAAGAGGGAACAGAATGGAATGAAAGGAAGGGCGAGTGGAAAGATATAAAGGATTTAAGGGAGGAATGATGAAAGGGGAGGTATAAGGGAAGGAAGAAAGGAAGGAGAGGTATAAGGGAAGGAAGAATGGAAGGAGAGGTATAAGGGAAGGAAGAATGGAAGGAGAGGTATAAGGGAAGAAAGAAAGGAAAGGTAAAAGGGAAGGAAGAAAGGAAGGAGAGGTATAAGGGAAGGAAGAGACGAAGGAAGGAAGGACGTGATGAAGGAACGAAGAAAGGAGCGGTATAAGGAAATGAAGGAAGGAAGAAAGGAAGGAAGTGACATATAAAGGAAGGAAGGATGGAGGTAAGGAAGAAATAACACCAACCTTGAGTTGCTAGAAGTTTCTTCCTTTCATATTCATGTTTCTGTAAGAAATCCAACAACAGATCAGTGATCAGTAGACAGAAATTCTGCTCACAGTGTAAAACGCCTTTTATACAGTCAGTTCCAGAATTATTGGCACCCTTGGTAAAGATACGTAATGCTCATTTCACCTCATTATTTGAATTTGACTCCAGAGAGGGAAAGATCCTAAGACTGCAGCGTCTGTCTCTGTTAAAATACACACCATCCACCTCCATCCTTATAGACCTACTGTACACACACACACACACAGACAACACACTATATGTATTATAGTTATAAAAAGTCAAAAGTGCTCAAATTATATACATTTTGTATATTACACACACACACACACACACACATATATACATATATATATATATATATATATATATATATATATATATATATATATATATATATATATATATATATATATAGTGCCAATACAAGATAATGTCTCATTATTATAAATATAGATTATGTGAAAGTCCAGCCATATGTGAGCTGAAGGTGAATTATTCTGCATCATTAGAGTAAGAGGCAACAATTATTATGTTTTTATTATGTTGTATTAGTATATTACCTGTTTTTTTTTTTGTTTTTTTTTCCAAAGGAGGAAACAAAACCCCATTGAGAGGTTGTGACAGCAAGAGAAAATAACAACGGTCACACTAAAGCCTTCATGAAGATCTGAGCTGAAAGTGCTCCCATGCTCTTAAGGGTAAAGGTGACTGTTTTTAACAGCAGGATAATACACGGTGCAGGATTTTGTTTAATATACAACAGGATTATAAGTATTATATGTATATATTGTCTGCTCAGTCATAACTCATCCTAACAGGGGGAAAAAAAAAGAAAAAAAAGAAGACACCCCTCAACTCAAGATTCCTACTTGGTAACTCAGGAAGGTCTTTTTAACCTCGAGTTCAGCAAGTGACGACAAATAAACATGGCATGGCTTCTCACAGCATCAACAATAAACACTGTAGCACTTCTTTGCGTTTAAATAAGGTACTGTTTATATTAGTATTCCCCTTAGATCAATCAAAATACAGATATATTACACCATCTTTCGGATGAGATGTTAAACCGAGGTCCTGACTCTCTATGGTCGTTAAAAATGCCACATTGGCCCCTCTCTATCACGGCCCCTAATAATCCCCATCTCTGAATTGGCTACATCTCTCTCTCCTCTCCATTAATAGCTGGTGTGTGGTGGGCGTTCTGGTGCACTATGGCTGCCGTCGCATGATCCAGGTGGATGCTACACACTAGTGGTAGTTGAGGAGACCCCCCCCCCATATACCAAGTAAAGTGCTTTGAGTGTCTAGAAAAGCACTGTATAAATGTAACTGTAACTAACTAATATCACTTGTCACAGTTAGCGGGCTACATTGTTGATAACAAAAGACTTCCATGGTTTTTCCCACTTTGTAGCACGGAGGTCGAAAATGACATAATTCCGAGCTCAGAATTCTCCCTTCAAAGGAAAGTCAAACGTGGCACTATTCTAGCACCATAGCTGAGCACATCTCCCCAGCTGACAAAAAAGTTCCCCAGGACGTCCACTAAATGGCCTCTACGAACGTCCCCCGAACATCCATGTGTAGGGTCCCACTGACGTCCTATGGATGTTCAAGGGGACGCTCACAGGACGTCCAGCGGTCATTCGGGATGCTTAGGGGACTTTCACTGAAATGAACACATTCAGTAGTGTTATGATTTGATATCCTCTGACGTCCTCAGAACGTCTACCAGTGAACGTTATAAACTGGACCAAATGCGGATGTCCTCGGAATGTCCACCAGCGAACGTTATAAACCGGACCAAATGCAGACCTAAATGGCCTTTCGCAATGTCCAGAGGACGTCCCCTGTTTGCTGGGTCATTGTTACATCTACATTGTATCTAATCACTTCCCAGAGATAAATAATGGTGCTGTAGCAGACATACGATTTGAACTCATGACCATTCAGTCACTAGACCAGATCCCTAAGCAGTGCTTGGCTTTACGGTTTACCTCTGAGACGTCTGGTGGGATTTGAGGGTTTGGTACCTGAGAGCCTCTGAATGGCTGTTTCTCCTGACTGATCCTTCAGTCTTCGCAGTGACCTCTTTGACCTCAGCGACCTCTGGAACCTGTATTCCCGAGTGCTCACTCGCCCCATTTGTCGACTGATCCTCATTCTCCGGGATCTGAAATTAAAACACAGTCCCTATTCTCTGCAATTAGGTGTCCAGGCATTAGATAGAATGTGCATAATGTCCATAATGGGTAAAATTACTGCTTGATTGCTCGCAAAATGACCAGACTGTGAATAAGGAATTATCTACACAATTTGGGTTTTTACAGATGGCCAAATTTTGTCCACTGATGTATGCACATTAAATTCCAATTAAGCCTTTAGTGTAGATAAGTGTGTCTAATTAGTCACACCTTCTCTAATTTAGTGTCTGTTCCCCTCAGTCCCATCCGTCCCTCGTCGGCAGGAGCATTCAGTCCAGGTGGCAGAGAGGGGCGGGGCTTCATAGGGGTGGGGTTTGAAGCTGAATCCAGCGTAGTGACACTACCTGCTGAACATCAAAGTTTAAAGAAAGTCAATGTGATAGATAACATACTGTTCTCTATCATCGTATGTGTGCGCACACACACACACACACACACACACACCTGTCTCAGTGACATGCAGCTGCTGCATTAGCATGTTGAGCCAGTAGTTTGTAATTCCACTTTTGACCAGCAGGGGGTCCGTTGTGGACTTTGGTACTATAGACACCTCACATGAGTTCTTTGTTGCCATGGAGACCTCACAGGAGTCAAGGCCTAGCAGGAGTCTTCTGGCTTCATACAGATTCGCTATGTTCCTCTCCAAACCCTTCACCACCACAGACTGAGAGACATACAAATTATTTACAACTTTTTTTTGTTACTGGGATATGTCATTCACTGCATATCAAACTACAACACCAGCTAAAAGTGCCTGCATTATAATTTAATCTAAAAGAGAAGATGATATTTAAAGATAAATGTACAAAATATGCAGAGTATATTGTTTTATGGTTAGGTTCAGCCCTGCCAGCATGGTGGAAGTGGTCCTGGTTTCAGGTAAAGGCCCAGGGGATCTATTTAAATGTGAAATGGCATTGCTTGATCAAAATATATCGGTAAAAAAAAAAATCATTTATTCTAAGCTAATTGGGTTGTACTTAGTCATAGACTTATTCTAGGTTCATCTAGATTCTGGATGGTAATAAAGATGTTATATAAAATATGCTATAATAAAAATATAAAAATGCCTCCCTAAATCCTTATTTCAAATCATAGAAAACCTCCTGCTAAAAATGAATGAGCCTTCAAAATAACATTTATTTACAAAAAGCTTCAGTGTATATAAAGTACACTGTGACAACGTTTATTGTTAAAAATGCTATACAAATAATTGAACTAAATGTCCAGTAAATAAATAGAAATAAATAAATACATTCAGTTCAATAAATTCATCAAAATAAATTACATCAGATATTTTATAAAACATTAAAACACACGAGGAAATAAAGTTATGACATGCAAATGAGTGCTCTTTTTTGTAAGTATAGTTTCTGACATTAAACAAGAGTAAGGCTTAATGGTGTTTTATTTTACACAAGAGTAATGTGCACTCCAGGGCTTTCCCCAGTAATATCACAGTGAAGTTGTACTAATGTGGCATTTATAAACAGCTTAATATATGAGTGTTTACTAAAGACTTAAGCCTCGGCCTTACAAAAAAGTGAATCAACTTCTGCCCAGTTATTTCCAATAAAATAAAGTCACAAACAAACAATTCTCAGTTCACTTAGACAAACTGCTTATGTTTGAATTTTTTTCTCTCCCATTTTTACTCATTTAAATAAGCTTGAAGGTTCATCAGAATGTTGATCTTAGGTCTTCAAAAATGACTGAATGAGAGTATTGTGAGCTTAGCAAATGATAATCTGTCATAAATCATGCACTTTGATATAAAGTATAGATGTTACTAAATTACAGCTAGAGAAAAAATGGGACCAGCACTATTAACAATGAGAAATCGCTATCATGACATTTGGAAAGTCACATGACACTTTCTGGTGTGAATTCACACTTGAGCTGTGAATTGGAAATTGCTGATGTTAAAATGTTAGGAAGGCATTGTAGTGTCAGAGAAACTAAAAAAAAACTGTAACGTGCATATTATCTGGATTGTAGTCCACAAAGACATGCTGTGAGTTGAATAAAAAAGACTCTCTGTGTTAAGATGAGTGGACTATGATGGTGGAATACCTTTGCAGCCTGTTTAGCCTTTGGTTTGACACTGATGAAGACTCCAAGACTCTGCATCATCTGCGCGAGTTTGCGAGGGTCAGATTCACCCTCATCCTTCATCTCGAACATCAGACACACAGGCAGGCACTCCTACACCAGCACAAACACACAGAGGAAATCAGGACAGAACTCCCACTATGCCTGTGTGCAGGGACATTTTATTTCAAAGGAAGCCATAATATTACAAGGAATTTATTCACAGAGGAATACATTATGCAAATTAGAATGCGCATAACATCTAAAATGGGTAACAGCACAACCTATTTTATTTCAAAATAATGACTTTTACGTGCACAGAAACAATCTCTTGTGTGTTTATTTATTTTTGTTCCTCATATACCAATACTTTTATTTAGGTAAAAGCTTTTATTGTCAATAAAATATGTACCTTTATTTTTAAATATTGTATACAATAAAGAGGCCAAATAAAAGCTCCATATTGGAGGAAACCAGGTATAATGATTATTTATTCTATAATATAATATTATATATATATATATATATATATATATATATATATATATATATATATATATATATATATATATATATACACACACACACCTAATCTATAATCTGTTTTTGATAGATAGATAGACAGACAGATAGATAGATGGCTTTTATTGCTTTTGTGTTTTTGTACTTTTTTAATTACTTTTTTCATAACGTTCATGATCTTTTAAAATAACTTGTATGACTTTTGTTAAACTATATAACGGACAGGTATGGAACATGAATTATATAAAATGTTTCTGAACCCTATAACTACTTTGAACAAGAGAACTAGGCTGTAATAGCATGGATTATTTTACATGTAAAACATGTTGCATTACATTCGTCTTGCGTTCTAAAAACATTTGCATATGAATGAAGTAAATTGGGACAAAGGGTGCGTCTCGTTATCCATGACATTGTTAAATCTCCAGCTCTCAGACACTCACTGAACAGAGCAGACACAGAGAGAGGTGTGAGTGCAGCAGGAAAGCAAGACCTCGCACTTGCAGGACAGTACTGCTAACATTTGGAAAGTTGCTAAGGTTTGTACAAAAAGTCGCTAGATTTGTCGCTTTTTTTTGCATAAAAAAGTTGCTAAAGGGGTCTGAAAAGTTGCTAAGTTGGCAACACTGGTCTGCACTGACAGCTAGATAAAAGGCAAGCTAAGCTCCGCCTCTCCCCAGCAAAAAGAAAATACAGAGGGAGAAGGAATGTGGGGTTTTTCATTTATGCACATTCTATTTGAAATGTGCATAAATAAACCCCCCTGGTGGAGAACCACTGCTCTAATACTTACTCTCATCTGCATTTAATAATACTACTACTAATAAAAACAATGACAACAATAAGAAATTTATTTATTTATTTATTCTTTATTTGGTTGGTTGGTTGCTTATTTATTCATTCATTCGTTCATTTGTTTCTTTCTATTTTGCCCCGCCCCTTTTTTCTCTTTTTCCTTTTAAGGAGGTACAGACGGCCTAATTGTTTACATCCTCAGACACAAACTTATTGGGCAAAGAACAAATACATCATAAAGACAACGCTGGTCACATCTCTCACACTCGCAAACACATACACACACTCACCATGAGTTGTTGTTTTGCGAGACACACTCCATCCGCAGTGCCCTGGATGAGTAGAGAGGGTGTGTGTTGTGGGGCGGTGAGGTCAGGCAGTACGATCTGTGTGTGTGTTTGGTGCATGACGTTGAGGAAGTTGGCTCCATTCTGGCCTAGCAGGAAGAGGTGCTGCTGAGACGTCACATCCAGCTGAGTGCTCACCATGACGCCTGTTACCCCAGAAACTACTGCCACCTCCCGGTCCAGGAGCAGCTCCATCAAGATGCACGTAGCCTTCTACAGGGGTCAAAGGGTAAAGGTTACAATACCAGAGCAGTTATCTTGTTTGATTGTTTAAAACACTACATAATAATTTGGTTGCTTTTCTGAATTAAAGTGTTTGTGTGTGTGTTACCTTCACAGCAGTGCAGTTTCCTTGCAGGCCTCGCACCACACAGGTGGAACAGTACAGTTTGGGTTGTGTTCTGAATGTCACGCTCACTCCAAATGCCTGTGCTACATGCTGAATCGGTGGTGAGCTTGCATCTGTAACAACCCCGCCCATCAGGTTAAGAGGCAGGTCAAAGGTTAATGCCAGAGGCTGCAGATCCTAAAGGTCACAGTGAGAGGCCAAATAGATTTTACACAATGGCAAAGCTATTCTCTCTGTGTGTTTTTATTGTTCAGAACCATTTATTATTGTCATGAACTAAATTCTGAAGATTAAAGTAAGATTTCTTAACTTATTGAATGCTATTCATTCATATTAACAGAATTAATTGACTGAATTCTAAAAATCCTCCTGTTAGTCTCACATTCACTCTCCACAAACAACAGCATTTATACTTCATCATTAACACCAAACTGCTAATATATAATATACACTTTTTTATATATTAACATTAACTGGATATGAAATACTACTCTACAAATATATTTTTCTGTGTAATATATACTTTTTTGTAAATTCATCTTCATTTAAATGTTTCAACGGTGTACTGGAGCTTTAATTCAGCGCGAGCAGCGCGGCGAAAAAATTAATTAGACTCGTGGCCGAAACTCCCGCTTCACTGCTGCAGCGTCCGGTGTAAAATTGTATCAGTGCAGAGATTAGAGAGATTACACACTGCAGTTTTATCATCACTCCACACAAGAGACATCTTTACACACAGCACGAAATCCATGTGTTTTCCCACCTTCTTTTGATTGACAGGATATAATCGGCCCTGATCATCGGATGTTTTTAAATGTGAAAAATTGCCTTTATCGGCCGATACCGATTATTGGCCGATACATACACTACATCTCTAGTGTAAAGTGCATGATACTAACTCTGATGTGTCTTCTAGCAGATTCCACACCCTGCACTGGTCCAGCAATTGACACCTGTCAAGAAACACAACAGAAAGAAGAACCAGTAACTTAACCTCTCAGATACAGAAACACTTTTCATCTAAAAACTTGAATCTGGCTTTTAGTGTCTTACTACATGTATGTGTTTTAAACTCCTTGATTATCTAGGGAATACAACATACTGTTATTGGAAAATAATCAACCATGCTACTGTTATTTTTACCGATCATTTTCCAGTAGTAACACTTCCAAATTATATCTCCAAACACTTCCTCGTATATCTCAGCAATCTGCCAATGATCATTTTTTTCATTTATTAAAAATGATCATACTAATAATCATACTTTTTAACCATTTATAGTTACATTTAATGTTGTGACATATTTGAAACAAGCTAGTTCCTGTTATCAATTATATTAGAGAGAGAGAGAAAGAGAGAGAAAGTGGAACAGTGAACCATAATGACATCATGTACAGACATGTACATGCACGTTGTCTGTAGCATGATGCTAGCATGTTTTTAAGAAGTCATTTGTTAATTCTAATAATACAGATATAAATACAACTACAACTACTGATGATAATAGTAATGATGATAATAATAATAAATCATTATTATTGCTATTGTTAATTATTTTGGTTCATTGCTGCGAGCAGCAATACCGTGGTCAAGCCAATTATCAGCACCATGAGCAGCAAAAGAAGCTTTGTGATATGTTTTTCATTAGAGTCCAATTAGTGTATGAGGAGATAGAAAAAGTAAACTTTCAATCATAAAAATATGCTTTTTTAAAAATAAAAAAAAAATAAAAATAGCTACTTCTTAGAATTTTTGTCCTGTATGTGGTTCTGTTATGAAACTGCACAGGTAGCATCTGGGCATGATGGTTATCATGCAGGAAAGTGTTCAAGAGTTATAAGAGATATGCTATCTCCTGACCAGTTGGGGAATAGTTGCCAAAACTCTGCAGGTAACCTCAGAGCCTAATGGTGATGACAACTACCAAGTTTCGTCACAATCCCTCAAAGCGTTGCAGAGATACAGCCTCAAGTTCAATTTTGCGCGTTCTTCAAATTCGTTGAAGTGCCATTCGAAAACGGTATGGTTTATCAAAATTCTGTGAATAGCTTTTTGTCATAAGTGTCTCTAGATGATCTAGGTCAATTTTTGTGCAAATCTGGGATGAGTTCTAAAAAATAGGTTTTTTCCAAAAATTCAAAATGGCGGAGTTTCATGACAGATTTCAATCGATTTGAGCGAAGGAATCAGAGGAAAAAAATATTTTGGTTCTACGACTCACAGTTCAAAAATTATTAACATAAATGTGAGTGCAACTTTGGATCATTGGTGTTGCTAGAGGGATTGAGTTAGAGATTCCAAATTTGCTGTAATAGCATACCAGACTGTCCTTCATAACTTTCCTGCAAGCGGTTCTATGGGCTGCCATGGACTCAAGAGCAGAAGAAGAAGAAGAAGAAGAAGAAAACTAACATCTAATCATGCTCTCATACCTGGTTCTCATTTTCACTTACAAAATAAAAATGAATGCTCTCATACCTGGTTGCTTTTCTCTCCGTTTGCACTGTGGCGATTCGAGTCAGGGAAGTGGATGTGACAAGAAGTGTCCTCCATGACTTTTTTGATATTTCCTCCCCCTTTACCAATCACATGAGAGTGTTCAGTATGAGTGACATCCATCTTCAGAGTGACTTTATTAACCTAAAGCCAGAAAACCATGCCATAAAACAATATAAACCACAACCAAGAAAAAAAATACTGAAAGTCGCACATCCTACTCACTTTCGTCTCTAAAACTTCCAGAATTTTCCGCTTGGCCTCCAGGACATCATCTCTCTTTCCTTCCACTTTTACATGTGGATCTGAAAATGCAGACAAAAGCGTACAATCAAAATATTGGAATTAATAACAACTGCATTTATTCTCTAATGTGGCTTGTGTTATTATTTATTTTGATATATTTTTTTTAAAGATACTAGTTTTAAAATGTCCTCATTTTGATTATGTTTTCCAGCATGAGTAGCAAAACTATGATTAACTTTTAAAGTTAAAACACAATTCCAGTCAAATCGTGTAAATAAGAGTACCATAACTATGACTTCCTAAATATATGAGTTCCTAAAAATAAAAATAAAAAAATCATAATTTCAAGTGGGAGCTTTAAACATTATTTATGTTATGTCTTTTTATTAATGTTTACACTTTCATCATGAAACATGACGTCTGCACTTGGTAAAGTTGTTGTTGTTGTTGTTTTCAAGCCAAACAAACAAGCAGCAAAGCTTTTATCAACGGTTATACTCTCATGGAGCATGAAATCAGTGATAGATTTTAGAGGAACACTGCAAAAATAAGTTAAAAAAGTGAAGATATCTTAAATAAAGTTATTTAACATTTCTCATTAGGAGATTATTATATAAAAAATATATATAAAACCATTATGCCTACTTTTATCCATATGTACTAATATCAAGCTTAAAACTGCAATTTGCTTGAAAGAAGCCAAAATTATCTGCCATTAGAATAAGACAATTTCAAGCCTGAAATGAAATATATATTATATATATATATATACATACACACACACACACACACACACACACACACACACACACACACACATATACACACACGCACATATATGCTGAACAATCTAAAATAAAGAATTATTTGTTGACATTGTTGTTGTCATTTTTTTTTTTGCAGTGAAGGAATGTGTTTAAGGTGCAGTAATATTTCTTAAGAAATTGAATTTCTGAATCAGTTTGGTCTTTAGTGCGTAGAATTTCATTGAATTTCTTCATCATTTACCAAAAATGGCTTTTCAAACAAATTAAAACCCAACAAATTGCAGTGATTCACTGTATTGAAAACTTACACCCTTACTATTTAGGCTATTGTAACTTTACAGAAAGCAAGTGTGTAGTGTGTTTTAGAACAATATGCTACAAATATGTTGATCTGTTATTTAAATTGCAAATTAATTTAAAAAAATAAATAAATTTAAAGCCAGATATATTTTTTGGAAGGGGCTCATTCTCATATATGGCTCATCTCTCAAATCCAAGATTTCCCACAGACACGAGATGAGCCTTCCTCTCACCTTTCTTTGACTTGGCTCCAATCTTCAGCTTTGACGGCCATTTCACCTGAGTGTTAGTTTCCCTCGTTACCTGCCGAGATAGACGTGTGAGCGTGGGGATGTGTGTGTATGTGTTGTCATAAAAAGACAGAGCATGTCAGAAAGACAGGTGTGTGAGAAACAGAGAGAAAGGAAGGTGTATGGGAAAAGGAAGACATTGTAAATAGTAACAATACACCATTAGCATCTCAAAGCAGCACATGATTAGCCCGAGAAGACAAACAACAACAACAAAAAAACAGCAAAGTAATTTGCACAGAATTTGACAACACAACAAGTGTATTACTGAGCTGTGGAAGCGTTTACCTGATTGACAGAGCGCTAAATGTTTAATTCACACAATAAGCTTGCTATCTGCTGTTCAGATGGGATTCCATGTTCTCTCACCTTCTCGAAGAACTCCTCTCCTGTCAGGCCTGTTCCATCAGAAGGACCTGCAACGAATGCAAACAAGGAAAAGACGTGTGTGAGATGTGTGTCGTTTATTGAATAAATGATCCATTGTTAATCATAGCAAGCGATATGATGCTGTTCTTCAGACGAATGCCATGTCGTCATGTGTTTTACATAGCGTCACTTCTACAGCATTAACCCAAGGGTTCTTTGGATGGAAGGGTTCTTTAGCTTTCAAACCAGGAACTATTTGGATCCTTCTGTTAAAGAGAAGACATCTGTTGAAAGGTTTTACCGAGAACCATTAAGCACAGAGATAAAAAAAAAATATTTATAGACCTTTATGGAGAAGTCACATGTGTTTCACCTGATCATGTGATTATGCAAGTAATATATGATCACATATCAGAAACACATGAAGTTGCATTTCCTGGAATTTCACGTGAATTCAAGTACATGTATGACTTCATGTCAAAAATATGTGAGCACTTGTGAAGAAAGTGATAAATCCACAAATGTCACATACAGTAAATTTTCACTAAATGTGACTTTTCACTAAATGTGAAAAGTCCTCGTGTGATAATGTACACAGGACCTGTCGAGGCATGGACTCCACAAGACCTCTGAAGGTGTGCTGTGGTATCTGGCACCAAGACGATAGCAGCAGATCCTTTAAGTCCTGAAAGTTGCAAGGTGGGGCCTCCATGGATCCAACTTGTTTGTCCAGAACATCCCATAGATGCTTGATAGGATTGAGATCAGATTCCATACACAGCAAGCTGAGATGCACTGTGTGTTCTGACACACATAGCCAGCATTAACCTTTTAAGCAATTTGTGAGATCAGACCAGACGGGCTATCCTTTACTCCCCACGTTCAACAACAGTCCTTCCTTGAACCACTTTTGGTAGGTACATAGCGGGAACACTCCACAAGACCTGCTGTTTTGGATATGTTCTGACCCAGTCGCCTAACCATCACAATTTGGTACTACTTGTACAAATGAAACATTAAATCGATTTTCTCGCACTTTATACACCAAATGAAATGAGTGCGAAGAATCACTCAATGTATTATAAGATTTGTTGACTCACTGAATCAATTTCATGTTTAGTGTACTGAATTGAAATCGAATTGTACATGATTTACAATTTCAAGCTCACTATTAAATAAAATATTAATAATAATGAATCATGAATGAAATTGTCAGCCCAAAAACAAACACTTCATATATTTACATTGATATTATGTTGAATCACCAATTATAAGTTTTTGATTTAAAAAAAAATCTATTTATGTGTGCACTGAATCTGACTGGTTCGTGCTAGAGGGGCTCAGTCTCCAAAAGCTCACCTAGAACCTGTCTCAAGAGCTTTTTTGTCCCTATAATGTGTGAATGTTAAAGTGTGTGTTCTGTGTTCTAGGATACAGTAAACTCATTTGTCTCAGTTCAGGTTAGTGATGTAAAGGAGAACAGAGACGACAACACTAAGATTTAAACACTGAGTTTAAATAGATGAACAAGTGTATGTGTGTGTGTGTGTGTGTGTGTGTGGAGGTTAAAGTTAAACACAATGAAAGGCCACAGCTATCTGCTGACATTTACAGGGTTAGAGTGAACATCCCTCTCTTTTCTTCTCCTCTGTTCTTATTGCCATGGGTTACGCTGCCCTGCCAGTAGGAATGGCCCGACTTCCAGTGTGTGTGTGTGTGTGTCTGAGAAACAGCGTCAAGCAGCAAAGGCATTTAACTCACAACAATGCTGACGCAAACCTCTCTTCCTCCTCCTCGGTAAGCACACACTCATGCACACAGTTTGAGAAAAAGAAAACAGCTGATAAACCACAACATCCACTAAAGACACTCATTCTCATCCCCACCCTCCTCTCAGCGACTCACAGCGGCCGAGATAACATTCCCCGACCGTTCCTGCTCAACATTCTGGTGATCAGCTTCACTCAAACTTTCATTGTTCTGGCAGGAACACTGCTTTCCTCTCTGAATATCAAAGAGCAGCAGGGACGAGTGAATCTCAGCATGCGAGACCGAGCACTTCTCCAAACCAAACAGTCAGCAAGCTGTGTCTCGCCGATAACACGCTCTCTTTCTCAGGAAAAATTGTTCAAAAAAATGAAATAAATAAAAACCTGCCATCGCTGTCTCTGCGCATGCCACATGGAGGAGCGTGTAAACACCAGGATGAGCACGGAACAGCCATCAGCGTGTGTGGGAAATCTCTCATCCTGATTCTCAGCTGCATCACTATGACGGAACTTTTCCCCCCAGACACAGGACTCTGATTCTGAACTTAAAGTCAGTCTGATATTTTAATGAACATTCTACCGTGTTTGGAGTCATTATTTCTTTCCCTTCCTTCTTTCCTTTTTCATACGTTACCTTCTTTTCTTCCTGTCTTACCCCCCCCCCCCTTTTTTATTCCTATACTTTTTCTTATGTTCCCTATTTGGTGCTTTTGTTTTTCTTTTTTCCCCCCACTCCCTTCTTTATTTACATTTTTCCTTTACATTCCATCTGTTCTTCTTTCCCTTATTCCTTTCTGTTTTCCTTTTCCCTTTTTAGACTTTATTCCTTATTTGAGGCTTCCGTTCTTTCTTTCCTCATTTCTTTCGATTTTATATCCCCCACACATCTTTGCTTTATTTTGCTTCCTTCTTACTTTTTTCCTTCTTTATT
The DNA here is from genome assembly GCF_023375685.1 of Ictalurus furcatus. Classification (NCBI taxonomy): domain Eukaryota; kingdom Metazoa; phylum Chordata; class Actinopteri; order Siluriformes; family Ictaluridae; genus Ictalurus; species Ictalurus furcatus. Next base: position 10,005,191 of record NC_071268.1, on the reverse strand, counting down.
TCTTTATTTATTTATTTTTTTGTTTCTTTATTTGGCTTTTTCTTTATTTTTATTTGTACCTTATTTTGTTATTTCTGTCTGTCTGTAGACTTGTCTTTCTTTCTTTCTTTCTTTCTTTCCTTCTCTTAATAAACAACCAAGTCAATAATTAACACAGTCAAAATAACATTTTTCAAAATTAGTTCTAAGTTTCTAAGTCACATGAAACTAAGACTAAAAATCTTCTCTCTCTCTCTCACTCAAACACACACACACTCACCATAAAGCATGGTCTCCAGTTTCTTCCTGTCAATGCGGAACCTCTCTTCTATCCAGTCCGTGTCAGGTTGCTCACAGTTCTTGGGCTCTGAGTGCATCCTGGAATTTCCTCCTTCCTCCTCCTCCTCCTCCTCCTCCTCCTCCTCTACATCCTGCTCGGTTCTGTCCTGAATCAGAACTTTCTTCTCTTGCTCAGCCTCTGAGCCCATGTTTTGATTCTGGTCAGGCCCGAAGCAGGACTCAGATTCAAGTTCCACAGGGTCCACAGAAGTGCCCTCCATGCTGGCTGCCATGGTTGGAGTGTGTGTGCTGGAGAGAGCGCGTGTGTGTGTATGTATACAACAGCGTAACCACAGAAACAGGCAAGGGGGGCCGGGGGGGGGCAGGAGACCCCTAACCCTTTACAGCATCATATACACATTCCTAAAACTTGCCTCTTCACTCAGAGAAAGAGAAGGGGAAAGTGTGTGACTGAGGGTGATATACCAGCACACCAACAGAGCTGAATACACAAAAGGTCTCTGCAATAGACAGAAATAGGATGAGTGGAGAAAATGTGAAAGAGTTGTGCTGGCTGTGGGGCTGAGAGATGCTTATGTTGTGTGTGTGTGTGTATATTATTTATATATATATATATATATTCCATATATATTCCATATATACACAGATCTGCCATAACATTAAAACCACCTGCCTAATATTGTGGAGGTCTCACTTGTGCCACCAAAACAGCTCTGACCTGTCAAGGCATGGACTCCACAAGACCTCTGAGGGTGTGCTGTGGTATATGGCACAAATGACGTTAGCAGCAGATCCTTCAAGTCCTGTAAGTTGAGAGGTGGGGCTTCCATGGATCCGACTTGTTTTCCAGCACGTCCCACAGATGCTTGATCAGATTGAGATCTGGGGAATTTGGAGGCCGAGTCAACATCTTGACCTCTTTGTCATGTTCCTCAAACCTTTCCTGAACAATTTTTGTAGTGTAGCGAGGCACATTGGTCTGCAACAATGTTTAGTTAGGTGGTAGGTGTCAAAGTAACATCCACATGAATGCCAGGACCCAAACTTGCCTTGCCTTCTTCCCATAGTGCATCCTGGTGCCATCTCTTCCCCAGGTAATGCACACGCACCAGGCCATCCACAAACTGTAAAAGAAATCCTTCATCCGTTGCTCCATGGTCCAGTTCTGATGCTCACACCCCCGTTGTAGGTGCTTTCGGTGGTGAACAGGGGTCAGCATGGGCACTCTGACTGGTCTGCAGCCCCATACACAGCAAGCTGTGATACACTGTGTGTTCTGACATCTTTCTATTATAACCAGCATTTAACTTTTTCAGCAATTTGTGGGATCGGACCAGATGGGCTATCCTTCACTCCCTACGTGCATCAGTGAGCTTTGGGCACCCATGACCCTGTCACCGGTTCAACAATAGTCCTTCCTTGGGCCACTTTTGGTAGGTACTAAGCACTACATACTGGGAACACCCCATAAGACCTGCTGTTTTGGAGATGCTCTGACCCAGTCGCCTAACCATCACAATTTGGGCCTTGTCAGAGTCACTCTTATTCTTACACTTCCCCATTTTCCTGCTTCCAACACCTCAACTTCGAGAACTGACTGTTCACTTGCTGTCTAATACGGTATATCCCACCCCTTGACAGATGCCAGTAACTACCAAAACTCACACCCACAACTGGTGAACAGACAACAGGGTCATGGGTGTGCAAGGCTCATTAATTTGTGTTCAATTCGATTTCAATTCAGTACACTAAACATGAAATTGATTCAGTGAGTCGTTTTGTTAACAAATCTGTTATAATACATTATGAGTGATTCTTCCTGTGAAGAGTCTCACTCATTTCATTTGATGTATAAAGTGTGAGAAAATTGAATTTAATATGTTTCATCTGTACAAGTAGGGATGGACTATATGGCAAAAAATATGACACGATACCTGAAGATATCCCTGCAATATACACCAACCACTGCATGCTCTGTCTGACCCAGTCGTCTAACCATCACAATTTGGCCCTTCTGGAAGTCGCTCACATCCTCACGCTTGCCCATTTTTCCTGCTTCCAACACATCAATGACTGTCCACTTGCTGCCTAATATATCCCCACCCTTTGACAGGTGCCACTGTAACGAGATAATCAGTGATATTCACATCACCTGTCAGTGTTTTCAATGTTATAGCTGATCTCTGTATATAGTTCTATTTCGAACTAAAAATTGCATGCACAGTTCCTTTATTTGGCCTTTTTTCCACTGGTTTATCTTAAAGCAAGATTTGTAAATTGTGATTTCTACCTTACAGACACTTAACTGGACTTGATGTGGAGACATACAGCCTGTCTTCCATTTGTCTTTTTATATTCCTTCGCTTTCCTTCTTCATCATCTTTCTTTTCTCTTTCTTTCATTTTCCATTCCATCCTAATTTATTTATTTATGATAAATGTAGATGTGGTATGATAGATGTAAACAGTCAAAAGTGAGCCGGGAATGTTCTGGCTAGTGAGCTATTTTCAAACAATACTGTAATAGTTTCACACTCACAGACTGAAGTCATGTGACTTTTAGACTTGACTCCATGGCCACTGCAAATAGAGAGGCAGGTCTCGCATCTCTTCAGATTAATGCATTCCCGGCTAAAGCAATCAAAACAAATTCCTGCACCTGCTGCTCCATTCGGAGCTGATGACAGGAATGTGCTGTTTTCTTTTCTCCCCAAAAGTGAGGTGGTGAACTCAGGCTTTTAATAAAAAGAGCTACCCCACTCCCCTCTCACTGCCCCCTTACAGCCCCCTCATTGCCTCCTTACAACCACCACCAGCTTGCTCCATAAGAAGAAGAGGGGCTGCTAGCCCTGGTTCACAGGGGAAGGAAGGGGCTTTTACAGAGAGACCACTAAAATAATTACAACCTGAGAATAAGAAAGAAAGAAAGATGTACATCAGCACAGTGTTTGTCTGTTACCTGGCAACATGATTCAGCAGTAAAGACGATGAGAAAGTCATAAAACTTAAGCAGTAGATGGAGAAAAAGTGATATATTTATGATATACTTATGTTTATATATCTACATATGAAAAGCATAATTTCAGGTAACAATTCGGGTCATTAACAAATAAACTAAACCAAATCACTGTTAGTAAAGCTGTCTGTGAAAAATCGACACACAGCCTAATGCAATCCTGTTTATAATACCATCCACAGAGGGCGCTGTCATCATCAACCCAGCCTCACAGTCACGGCCATCTTTAATATACTCTGTTATGTAAATCATCCTGTAACCCAGGAATTTTTATTTTTATTTCCACTGGTTTTTAATTTATTTTAATCTGTTTCTGGTTTAGTTGAATGGGATGTTCTTAAATCTTCCTGATAAATATATTTTACTCTAATGTTAATCATCTATACAAAAGAAGTCCTTTTTGGGTTCTGGTTGTATTTAATATTAATTATTGCACTAACGGATATGAGCATTTTCATTTGTGTAGCTATTTTTTTTTTTTTTTTTCTCTAGCCATTGCCTGACTTTGTTGATGATCAACACACTTTTGTTTGGTTTGATTTCTGTAATTCTCTAATCCTCCCAGCGCTGGTGAATGACTAAGGAATTTTGGCATCTGTGTCACCACAAATTTCTACCCCAGTGAAACAGCAGGTCATGGATGACAGTTTAAGAGTCCCTAAGCACTCAGGTGAAGTGAAAGTAAAACATAATGGGCGTGTGTAACAGAAACCTGCTTCAGCTGTATTTTATTTATAAGAAAGGTGCAAATAATTGTGACAAAATGATTTTTTTTTGATAAAGGTGTTGTTTTTTTTTAAAAGCCTATAATTTACTTTGAATAAGGATGCATTTATTTGAAAATATTTTCAGCGTGAGAAGCTAATTAATCATAGACACTTTTTTTTTTTAACCCATCTTTACCAAGGATACCAATAACCCTGGAGTTGACTGTGTATCACAACCCTGCTTATCAGCAAAAAGATGCCTGAAGTAGACACAAGAAGAGACACACAAACTCTGAAGTAATGCTGTAGATACCCCAGTTTTCAGATGTAAAATGTAATAATGGTGTCTTAGATATTAACGTCCAGGACTGCCACAAACCTATTGCTGGATGGTTGAGCAAACCGTTAACTGATCAGATCTGGACTTGGATTGGATTTTGCCTTGTTTACTGTTGAAAAATAAATAAATAAATAAAAATCCTAATAGGAACAACGTTGATTTTTCCATCATGTAATGGACTTTAATGGGAATTGGCTTAACACATTCCATCAGACTCTTGAAGTTTTCCATGAAAGATTTTGTGATTAAAGCATTTTACAGTAAAACACCAAGAGCATTAATGAACCTGCCTGGAAGTGTCTCCAAGTGTATTTTACCGCCACACACCGTGAGGAAGATGGTTAAACAGGTAACAATTTATCTATGGATTACAGATGGAGACTTGCAGAAGATGGCCAATCTACAATTACAGCAGATACCACAAAAATGCCAATACACCTTTTGGAAGGTGTGCAAGAAGAAAGCCTTTTCTACACAGGTAAATGGTCTGCACTTATATATAGCGCTTTTTTCCAGAGCGCTTTACACTGTGCCTCATTCACCCATTCACTCACACACCAATGGAAGCTGCAAGGCACTAACTTGCCATCGGGAGCAACTTGGGGTTCAGTGTCTTGCCCAAGGACACTTCGGCATGTGGAGTCACGTGGGACGGGAATCGAACCGCCAACCCTATGATTACTGGAAAACCAGCTCTACCACCTGAACCACAGCCACCCAAAGGTAAGAATATGAAGTTTGCTAGATGTTATGGATCCTTGACTAGAACTGGGTTCTGTGGTCAGATGACACACAGAAAACACATTGTTGGTTTGGCATAAAAAGAAGGATAGTTGTACTAAAACATAACCGAAACTTCACTATTAAGTACAATGGAAGAACTGTGACGCTGTGTGAATGATGGTTTTCCTCAAAAAGCTCTGAGAACCTTGTTAAGTCCAGAAAAACTCAAATGAAAACTGGTTGCCTCTGCTAATAAGCTATGACTGAGTCATGACTGGATCTTCCAGCAGGACAGTGATCCAAAACCTGATCTAAACCCCGCTGAAGAGCTGAGAGAAAAATTAACCGCTGAGACAAAAGAGAACCAAGGAGGATCTGAATTAAGTACTGAGGATCTGTATTGAGGATTCATCTCAGAATCTTTGCTCTGTAATTTTTGCGTGGCTGTGTGTTGTCGTGTACCTTCTGTTTCCTAAAGTTTCTAATATGAACTAGTTCCCAAATTCTGTCTGTGTGGAGTTTCATGTTCTACTGTGTCTACATAAGTTCCTAATATCCTAAATAAATAAATAATCACACTGCGGATTATCTATTATATATCTTCCTGTACATGCCAGTGAGTTTGTGTTTCTCAGTGATGGATTGGTGTTCTTGGTATTTTAGAACAACCTCCTAGGGCACTAGCAGCTGGCTTAGTCATTGACATTTTTACATTTCACACAATTGAAACAATACAAAAGCTCAGATCACGGGGTGATGGAGTCTGCGCATATTTTTCATTACAGCTCTGAGAATTCTAGCAATAGTGTCTTAATTATAGCAATCATTTATTCCCTGCTAGCAAAATGATTAAGCTGTTAATTGCCTCTGTTGCATGGAAACGTGATTTATTGTTGGCAGTGAGTAAAATGTCTCACCAAGTATAAGAGAATTTGAAAGTGAAAAAGAAAAAAAAAACAACCCCTCTGTACTTGAACAGCATATTTGTTATTAAATTTCAGTGTGCATGTCTGGTTTTAGTAAACAGACTGCCATGTTCAGTATAAAAAATGTATTCAATATAACCTGTGTAGAGATGTTTACAAATGAAGAAATGGTATACGGATATCGCAGGGATAATGTTTCAAGGCAGCATCAATAATGTATAGTCACTGTATGTACAGTGAAGTATCGCAGCCTGAATACTGAACACTGAATTTTATTCATCAGCTGCACAAGACAAACTGTCTTGGATATGAAACCTTCAGCAGCCTTTCTTAGACCTGCTTTCACATTTACATTTATTCATTTGGCAGAAGAATTTATTCATACTGATGCACAAGTGAAGGAAAATTTAATTGGGGGTGGCAGGGGGGAAGCAATTGAGGGTTCAGATCCTTGCTCAAAGGCTCAGCAATGGTTCACTAGTAGTTGAGGATTTATTTAGTTTAAAGCACCAGGTTTTTTTTTTTTTTTTTTTTTTTTTTTTTTTAAAGACAGCCTGCATTTATATTCAGACCTCTACTGTTGATTCATTCATCTTCAGCCAATCTCTGGAACACTAGGTGGGACCATGAAGCCTATCCCAGAATCACAAAGTGGGAATACACCCTGGATGAGACATCAGTCCTTCACAAGATACCATTCACATACTTAATTACACAGTAACCAATCAACCTGGAAGTAAACCAGAGAACCCAGAGGAAACCCACATGGACACAGAGAACATGTACAACTCCACTCCACTTTTTTTTATTTTCCATCCATTTTAGACTGATGCTACTCTTAGTCCATGACACAGTGAACTAGCATGAGGATGTGCTTTTGCTAGAGAATTGAAAGCACTCCAGCAAGTCAAGTCACACTGGATAAGGTCATATGAAAATGCCATAAATGTAATAAATGTAAAATGTTAATGTTTTGTTCTAAGCTATGGCTAGCAAGAACAGGAAGAAGGAGCAAGTGTCAATCATGTCGACATTTCTTCAAATGAAACTGACCATATTTCTAAAGATATACTGTTCCTGGAAATCTCGCCTTAGAGTAAAAAAGTTTAGTTGCAGGTAGGTGCAGTGCATCTGTGTGGCCACTTGAGGGCAGGACAGTCACAGATATTTATGCAGTGCTGCCTTAGACACTATCTCACGCACAGTAGTAAACTCTTAATAGGCAGAGCCAGGTGCGGCGTCCAACTGTTTGAGGTTCCAATGTGAAATGTTTAGGCCGGGGACTCCAACTGTAAAATAAATTCCACCCTCATTGTACAAATAAACGCTATTCAAATCAACTGACCAGTCAAAAGCTAATAACTCTAAAAATATAATAAAGCTGCAGTCAAAATTATTCAGCCCCCACTTCAAATCAGGTTTATTGTCAACATTTACAGACTTTCAGCTGTTTGCAATGAACAAATCAAACAAAAGCAATTGAAATAGTTCAACACAACGAATGCTTCAAGTGGTTTCCCAAAATTCAACGGAAAATGCAACTTATAATGATTTCTCCAGTTTCAAAAATGATTGAACCCCTTCATGGCAAGAATATTTAGTACTTAGTAGAGCACCCTATTGCTGTTATGACCTGCTGCAAACGAGATGCATAGCTTCTGGAAGCGTTCCTGAGGAATATTAGTCCATTCCTCAGGACCAATGGCCTCCAGTTCAGTAATATCCTTTGGTTTGCGTGCTGCAACCGTCTTCTTCAAATCCCACCAGAGATCTTCTGTGTCAGGTGACGGTGATGGCCCTGTAGAATCTTCCAGGACTTCTTCTGCAACCAAGCCTTGGTGGAATTTGAGGTATGCTTGCGATCATTGTCCTGTTGGAAGGTCCAACGACGCCCAAGCTTCAGCTTCCTCACAGACGGCATGACGTTTTCTCCTAGGATTTCCTGATACTTCAGTGAATCCATCTTGCCTTCCACACGCTGCAGGTTTCCAGTGCCAGAGGATGCAAAGCAGCCCCAGAGCATCACCGAGCCACCACCATGCTTGACTGTGGACAGGGTGGTGTTCTTAATTCTTCCTCCAGACATACTGCTGTTCCATCATGCCGAAAAGTTCCAGTTTTGTAAGTATGCCTGAGTTCCTAGTCCTGAAGTCAAGTCAATTAATATCGTAATATTGATGTGCATGTAAACATAGTCATTTATGTTTATTCTACTTCTTAGTGCTGTAACCTGAAAATCTCAATTCGATTTCATAATGTAGGCATACTATCTGTCCTTTCATGGGCCTCATAGTATTTTTTATCTGGTCTTATTATTATAAAGTAGATATTTTATCATTTTGTGTTTTGTGTAATGTCATGTCTTGAGTCTGTGTGTTTTCCCTCTTAAATACCACAAATTTGAACCTATAAATATTTTTGGCAACTGCACCTTTAAAAAAAAAAAAATGTAATCTTTAGATTACAGATAAAGATAAATTAAATACTTTACATGAAGGAAAGGCACAAGTGAATAAAATTATAGTACTTACAGCAGCCCATTTATTCTGTTTTCTGTTAAACTGTGGCAGGCAGCCAAGCCACAGTGCCTGGGTTTTAGAGTTCACACACACACACACACACACACACACACTTACACTTGACTCTTATGACTCAAATTTACTTTTGAGTGGGTGTTTAAAAAAACAACAAGCACATTATCAGTCATCTGAGGTTGCAGTTCATTTACTATCAACCTGACAGGATAAGTGGTCTATTCATTCATGTACGTCTGCAAACCTGTAATTACCACCTCATCTAACTATGAAACCACACAGCTTATGAAATTATACTGTAAAACCTGTGCGTTCAATGTTGATTACAGGTCTGTGCGTTGAAAACAGTCATTAGTAACAGAGGGATAAAGAACATAGGAAGGTGTTGAAGTATGGCAACAGTTAAATATGTTTTTCACCACAAGAGTTTTGGAAAATTAGATATGTAATAATAGCACAGATCAGAATACACTGAGCAAATGGGAATTGAAAAGGGAACATGGTACAACATTTCTGGCTGGACAAAACAAGACAAGACAGCATAATGCAAACTCCCGAATTCAACGTTTTCACACATATCTAATGGCATGCTTCCACCAGACAGCAAAGGACAGCATGGAACAGTAACAAACCCAAACCCACGACCATACAAATCACGATCACGTGCCTTTCCTTTACACATCTGTAAAAGTAGAAAGAGTTTCTAAAAAAAAAAAAAACAAACAACAACAAAAAAAAAAACCCTTAATCTTGCTAGAAAGGTTCCCATGGCATCTGGTCGAGGCTAATGGTGTGCATTGGACCTGGCATATTGTGTAAGAAACCAAAAAAACAAAACAAAAAATTCACACTAGCAGGAGGTTTTTATTTTCTTGCGACTGAACTGTCAGATATGAAGCTCTCGGGACAAAGAAAGATCATAGTCATTAACATGAATGTGAATGACGTATTTACAGCAATGTATTTATTGCATTCATTCATTCATCCTTAGTAACTGCCTGGTCAGGGTCATCAGGGTTTAAATGGGCTACAAGTTTGTTTATATTCTGTGAAATTGAACCAAATAAACTCATTAGAAAATACAACAGGTACAAAACAAACAAAAATAATGGCTATGCAGGCAGGGGTTTAAAACAAAACAAAACAACAAACAAAAAAAAACCTTGTAATTAGGCCACACCCACATCTAGTTTAAGTCCGAATCCAGATACTGTTAGGAATACTTGGAGCTCTGAACAGATACATATACTGACAGTGGCATTGTGTTAAACCCCTATTCAGCACTTCTGTGCATGGAACCTGGGTAAGAAGGCTAACTGATTGCAGCATAAGTGCTTGGGTATGGTACTACTCACATTGCAGTGAAAACTGTCAAAATGCTGCAACCGTATTCTTCTGTCTGGCGGAAAAGTGTAATAATATGGCATGGCGTAGAATCTGATTAAAACCACAAACTAAGTTTAATATAGGAACATTTATAATTTCACTGCCCCGGAGAAAACACAAAGTGAAAAAAACTTCCTGGTTTTCAAAAAAGGTAGGCTCATTAGTGTTCTCATACATTGTGTTTCCTGTAAATACATGTTACAGGTCTGTGGTGAAAAGCATGTAATGCATCACATTCACTAGGGGTTCCTGCATGGTTTTGTACAGTAACAAAGAAAATAATAAAATAATAAGCAGAATGTAACAAAATAATACATCATTTTGGGGGGGACTAAACAAAAAAACAATAATTCACATAGTCTCCAACCAGGAACTGAAGATAAAGTTACTACACTTAACGTCTTACTTTTTAAGTAGAACAATAATACCACATTCCCAGCCTCAGAAAATGCAATTCATTGCCATTTGTATAATCCCAGAGTCCTGATGTCCTGCACTTTAACTGTAAACATTAAACAAAATAAAGTAAAAAAAGTACTGAGCAACAGTACAGAAAGCCCATTATCAAGAAGTGGTGCATTAAAAAAAAAATGTTTAAAATTGAAAAATTATTATAAAACATAATTTAGTTAATACTTACATCTTAAAATAATAAAATAAAAATTAATATCAAATTGGTGGATGAACAGTAGCCACTGAGCATGAGGATACAAGATGGGACGGAGAGCCACTTATGCCACAGGAAAGATGCAGCAGTACAGTTCTAAATCCAGACAGCAAGTGTATGCTGAGGAGTGGGCTGAGAAGAGACAACGGTATTCACCAAAGCTGGTTCCATCAAAGTGAACAGATAGATCTGATATTATGGCAAGGTTGTCATGGAGTTCCTTTCGATTAGGTGAGAAGTCAGAGCAAGATTACGCTGTGGTAGACAGAAAAGGCCAGTGCAGAACCAGTGAGTGTTTTAGGAGAGTGTGAGTTGGAAGATTTAAACGAGAGGATTAGATGGCTGATGTTAATAGTGCAGGGAATATCCCCACTTTGGAGATTTTTTGGCGAACATTGATTGGATTGAATCTATAGGAGGAGGGATGAGGGAGCGGTCAGCTTTGGCAGGTAGGACTGGTGGAAAAGAGGTGGAAAGACTGACGTTAGATCCAGATGAGGTTTGGTATGGTGGGGTATGAAGGCTTGGCTCTTGAGGTTGGGAAGGTGTTGGGATGAAAAGGGGATTGGTTGGCATGACTGATGTAGGGTTTGGGATGTACGAGGGAGCATTTGAGATGAAAAAGGGAGGGGCTGGGATGAGTGAAGGAGGAGTTGAGATATGTGAAGAAAGGCTGAAATGAATGATGTAGGGGTTGGGATGAAAAGCACATTAACAGTAGATTTTGTTTTCTAATTTTAAAACATCAGGGGTGCAAGCGTTTGCAATCAACTGTACTATTCAAGATTTCTTTGCAAAACAATATTCTAGCTGGGTTTTTTTTTTTTTTCCATACAATTCTCATATGAAAGCAAGATAAATTTAATGTATTCTGTGACACCATATAAATATAACTCTCCACATTCAATATTCATATATTTCTGAATGAACCATGAATGCATGGCTCTCTCTGTGTTAACAAACTTACATTTTTGGACCTTGTACTCAATCTAATTTTCCAAAACATGGCAACTGAAGCGCTCTGAACTGAGCAGGGTACACCCAGCCTAAGGAAATGTTACCTGTTAGAGCTGTATTAAGTTGGTGATGATTCAGGATACAATAAGTAGACAAACGTCAAGAAATTAGCTGTGGGAAATCATTACCCCCTTAACAATCATTAAAAAAAAAAATTATTATATCAATACCGATCAGGCTTTGCGTTTAATTACGACTCATTCGTTTAGTGTTGATGGCTGCTGTGGCACTGTATCAGGGTCATGCTGAACAAGGGCTTTGTAATTAGGTCATATACATATAAAGAGCATGATGTAGTTACACTGTACAAAACCCCAGTGCAGCCTTTAATTACTGGCACTTTTAAAATACACACTCTTGCTCCGGTGGCTCCAAAACAGAGAAGTCCTGAGGTGAAGAAACGGCAGTTCGTCCATACCATCATGGTCAGTGCATTTATTCTTTGCAGATGAGGAAATAGCAAGTTCCGGTTCTGCTGACATGGCTTATCTCAGCACATCTGATGTGTTTTAATCTTCCTCTTATCAAGAAGAAGTGAGAGAAGCCAGTACTAAATACCATATCAAGCATGACGCACTTAGATCTGTCACGATATAGTGAGAGGATGTACCAGTTCCTCTTCGGATGAGTCTGTGACATAACATACTACCCCATGGGGGTTTTAATAAGCAGATGTAGAGATGTTATATTTTACAAACCACTTTATATTCTGAACGCAACAGGGGAAATCCACTGTGACATGACTTCCTCACCCATGACAATATTGATGGTTTATTCCACTTCAGACCAATGACTGGTGCTGGCGACTGTACCATTGTCAGACAGAGGGGAGGAACAAGGCTCAAAGCTACCTAGTGTTAAGAAGTTCATCTTTGAGCCATGTGGGTAAAGGCTGGCCCATCCTGTACAGCAGCTTTGACAGCTCAATGTTATGATCTCTGTAGTACTCTCTTAGAAACAACTGGGACTAGGGAAGAGGGAGAAACAGAGCAAGAAAGTGTGGTTACATTCCTGTACATAACTCTAGCATGGTGTAAACAGACAGGTTCAGGAGGAAGATAAATTAATTCTTCCTGCATGCAACCTGTGATCAGTACAGATCACCTGATAAATGTACAGAGACAAATGGAAGTAGCAGGAGCTGCATGATACAGGGGAAGATAGTGTACCTCTAACTTCATATCTGAGTATCTCTTTCCTTTACTTTTTCCCAGACACTTAGTCTTTCCTCCCTCCAGGAGCTGACACCAGAAACCTTTTTTAGGATCAAACCTGCACAGATCAGAAGATAATTTCAGTGTTAAGTCCAATATCCCCGAAGAACAATTTAGTATTAAAGGTCAATTTGCACAGGATTAGTTTAATCTGGGGTTATTTTTACAGGCCGTTCTATAGAAAGTAAAAGACGCTGTAATCTTCACCGACACGGGTGAAAAGTCCGGAAAAAATAACTGACATGACGAGTTCACACGGGATTAAAATCACAGCGAGGCTCAGGTAATTATTACCTTACCCAACCTCCCCGTATAAAACTAGACCAGTCCGAACAGACTTTAAGTTAGAACTGCTTTCAGGATGTACAGTGGTGCTTGAAAGTTTGTGAATATAGAATTTTCTATATTCTATACTTCTGCATAAGTATGACCTTAAACATCATCGGATTTTCACACAAGTCCTAAAGTAGATAAGGAGAACCCAATTAAACAAATGAGACAAAAATACTATACTTGGTCATTTATTTATTAAGAAAAATTATCCAATATTACATAACTGTGAGCAGCAAACGTATGTGAACTTTTGTTTGTTTTGTTTCCGGTAACTGTTGATCAGTCCTGCACATCGTCTTGGAGGAATTTTAGCCCGTTCCTCAGTACAGAACAGCTTCAACTCTGTAGTACAATTATCGTCCTACTGACTGAAATCACCTGACTCTAATTTCACCTTCAAATAAAACAGCTAATCCTAGAGGTTCACATACTTTTGCACACTCACAGATATGTAATATTGGGAATTTTGGGTTCTCTGTGTCTACTTTTAGTGAAAATCTGATGTTGTTTTAGGTCATATTAATGCAGAATTATAGAAAACTCTAAAGGGTTCACAAACTTTCAAGCACCATCATAAATCCTCAGTGAACACAGAAAACTCTACGGACATGCCACATTCCTAAACTGTGTAAGTTTTTCACATTATCCATTTAAGAATCAAGAAAATAATGGGTTTGGGCTTTAAATAATACATATTGCAAAAAGCTGTTGTATTTCTCCTTTGCTTGCCTTTCAGATTCATTTTGAGGCTAAAATGGGCAACTGATCTTGAATGGCCCAGTTGTGTATCAACAGTTACTGGGTAATTCATAACAAGAAGAAGTTAAATTAAAGATTGCCATTAATGCCTGATTTACTGCTAATACAGACCACAATGTGCTTTTTAAAATTAGGAACCAGGTGACTGTAACAGAGACAACATGGCAACTGAAAAAAATCCAGGTGCTGCATTTTAAGAATATTTAAATCACCCAAAAGTTATTTCTACATATATTGATCCTATTTTCTTATGTTTCATGGAAACAGAATAAGGTTCCAAACTACACATTTTAATTTAAAAAAAAGAAGAAAAAAAAACCATACACAAACCCTTTTTCTTTGTTATACTTGATCTAGTTTTTCTTGCGTAAAATAATTATTCAGTTATCAGACGGCAGCTAAACAGCGACTAAACTTACGCCAGGATCTTGTGGTAGTTCACGGTATTCGTTAATCCCAAAAACTTCTGGACTTTATCCATGACTAATGCTGGTTCAGTTTTCAGCATCTGTCCATCCACAACCATAATCTACATAATGCAAAAAAAAAAAAAAAGACATCATGAAAACATATAGTGCTGTGAAAAGGTATTTGCTGATTTCTTTTGTTTTTGTGTATATCTCATAGTAAATAGCTTTAGATCTTCAAATGAAATACAACATAAAACAAAGGCAACCTGAGTAAACACAATACAGTTTTTATTTATTTATTTTTATTGAAGCAAAAAATAATAATAATAAAAAGTTTTAAAAATCACCCATGTGAAAAACTAACTGCCCCCTTAAACTTAAAATCTGGTTGAGTCATCTTTACTGGCCCAGTTGGTATTGGATAACTTTTTTGCTACAATAAATAACATTATCATTTAAAAACTCTATTTTGTGTTTACTCAGGCTGCCTTTGTTTTATCTTAGATTTTGTTTTCATTTCTCAAACAATTTAGTATGATCTATACAGAAAGACAGAAGAAATCAGGATGGGGCAAATACTTTTTCACAGCGCTGTACATATATTCTTAGATCTCATTCCACACTGAATGAAGTCCTACAAAAAGGCAATGAGGTTATGGAAACTGAAAGAATCACACACACCTGATTGGGGTGGTAGTGTGTAAGCCAGCGCTCGAGGTGAATGGCATACAACCCCGGCACCAGACAGCGGCTCTGTAGGACGCGCAGCTTTGCAGGAGAATCACGGGGTGCAGTGATGACATCATGAAAAGAGTATTTCATAGCCACTGGATCATCATGTGCTCTCTGGTGCTGTGGCGATGAACAGGGAATATATAGTGATTCATCTGATCCACAATGCTCCACACACAATCTTCTATTCCTCCACGATGACTTTTGACCTCAAGCTCAACCCTTACTCATCTCAAGGTCTTTGGGAGCAAGCTTTCCATGACCTAGAG
The DNA here is from genome assembly GCF_023375685.1 of Ictalurus furcatus. Lineage (NCBI taxonomy): Eukaryota > Metazoa > Chordata > Actinopteri > Siluriformes > Ictaluridae > Ictalurus > Ictalurus furcatus. Next base: position 9,989,880 of record NC_071268.1, on the reverse strand, counting down.
CTCTTCCTGACTTCATCCTTGCTTCGAGCTCAGCTCTTACAGTGTTCAAGTCCTTCCTGTGCTCAAGTGTTTCCTGACTCCAAGTTCAGCTTTTCCTGACCCCAGCATCAGCTCTATGTGGCTCAGCTCTACCTGAACACAAAAAGACCTCTTCCTGACCCCAAGATCTGCTCTTTTTGAATCCAACATTAGTTCTTTGTGGAGTCGTCCTGACTCCAAGCTTAGCATTTCCTGACCCCAAGCTCAGTAACCCCTGACCCCGAGTTAAACATTTCCTGACTCCAAGCTCAGCTTTACCTGGCCTCAGACTCTTCCTGAAAATCAAGGTCAACTCTTTATTACACCAACATCAGCTCTTTGTCACCCAGAGCTCAGAACATCCTGATGCCAAGCTCAGACCTTCCTGAACTCAGACTCAGGCTCATAATGACCACAGGATGAGCTCTACCCATCTCCGAACTAAGCTCTTTCTGACCTCAAGTTGAGTTCTTCCTAATCTAAAGCTCTTCCTAACCTCAAGTTCAAGCTTCTCTCTTCATGATCTTCATAACTTTTTATGACCTCAAACAATTCCCAATGAAGCTCAGCACTTCCTGACCTCAAACTTCCTGACCTCTACCCAATCTCAAGCTTTTTCAAACTGTGGTCTTTTAGTACTGAGAGGGAAAAATAGCAGTTCTATTGTTTGGGACAGATGCTACTGAGTAGGTCTGCTTCTGGAGTGTTATTAACTTTTACATAAGATATTAAACCCTTGTGGTAAATCATGTAGAAGCAGGGAAATAGGCATGGACAGGACAGTACCTGGTACCAGGCGTAGGCTCTTTCTGCAGGACTGATGAGGACGGTGATGATTTTAGCTTTAGGCAGGAGAGCTGCTGCTCTGGCCGCTGCTAATTCAGAATCAAAGTAGTTAGCGCACTTTTCAAAGTAATAATCTGAGCTGGTGTTGGAGGGGAGGGGGAAATACTCCATGTACCTGTAACAGAGAAATATGAGTTACAAACACATACACCTATAATGCTGCTTCTCAGCAGGCAGTGATTTCAGCAGCAAGGTGCAGATATCAACATTTCTGAGTAACGTATTTGAGTTACAATGACAGCAAAATATTCCTCTCCTGGAGTTGATGGTGTTGCAGATTCAGGTGGGGGGGGAAAAAAAATCACCTGAAAGAAAAGAGAAGGCTAAAGACAGAGGTACAGGAGCAAGTCCAGAGTATTTCTCACCAGTCTATTCCTCTGTGGTAATTGCGCCCATTGAAGAACTGGATCTCTTCAAATGTCTCTTTGCTGGGATAGTTGCCAATGAGGTCAGGGTGCAAGCCCAGGAACAGATACAGAGCGGTTGTCCCTGATACCAAATAAAATGGAGTAAAAATGGGTGGGGGGATGGGGGCGTTCCATAGCTGATTGGTAGATATATTAAAATACTAAAAATATTGAAACTATGCATCTTCTGTATGCATTTCAAAATGTTTTACTATTGTTTTGTTTGCATTTTGGTGTCAAACATAAATATGAAACGACTATTGTAATATATTCTTACACTGCCAACCCTTAAGCTGCAAGTAGTATTTGAAACCATATCCATTTTAAAAATGACCACAAGAAAAATCATTCCTCATAAGAAACTGTCCCAATTTATTTAAACACTAGAGCCATTGCCTTGTCACAGTCCAGTGTGTTTACCCAGCATGTCCAGTAGGTGGAGCTCTAGGCACTCACCTGTTTTCTGTGGCCCAATCACAAGCAGCTTAGGGAAGCGATCACATGTTTTCTCTTTAGACCAGATATCCTTGTGTCTCTTATCTTCACAAGGGTTCTAAAACATTGCAAAGAAGGTAGAAAGGTCATTAGAAATGAACACTGAGCAGTACAGGGTGCGAATGATTTTTATAAAAACAATGGAGGTAGAGGAAAATATCGACAGATGTGCCTTTAAGAACGCTACGCATTGAAGGGACTAACAAAGTCATGTCAAAGTCAAGTCATGAAGATGGAATAGAGCTGAATAGAGCTTTCTTATAGAGAAATGTGCACACTCATCGTCGCTTTCTTTGGGTGTTATATTGTATCCTAACAGATGATTCACTTAACCGTAGCCAGCTAGTTCCTAAGACAAAAACAAGATGCAGGAGAAAATCCTCCAAGCCACAACACCCACACTAACTGTAACAAAAGCACAGATTCAGCTAAACTGCAATTCATTTCCTTAATCAGTCTGCAATGGAAAACATTTACACTTCTAAAGAAGCAATATTTCTTATAAATGACCAGAAAATGTTTGTTCCCCTGAAGAAAGATTAACCTCAGTCTGACTAACCCTGGTTTATTTTTTCAGGAAGGAAGATTTTTGTGCCCAATTTAACAAGTCAGGGTTTAATCTGGGCCCTAAATGACTGAAGCATGGGCATATGCTTTCCAGTTATAATCATAAATGACTGTGTGCTTGCTAAAATCAGTGTCAGGTGATGGGGCTTATAAACACACACACACATTCACAATAAAGTCCAATTCATTTACTGTCTAATTGCATTAGAACTTCCATCCATCCATCCATTTTCCATACAAGTTGTCCTACACAGGGTCGTGGGGAGCCTGTCCCAAGGAACTCGGGGCATAAGGCGTGGGGACACCCAGAACATGGGTGCCAACCCATCACAAGGCACAATCCCACACACACTAAGGACAATTTGGAAATGCCAATCAGCCTACAACGCACATCTTTGGACTGGAGGAGAACACTGGAGTACCCAGAGGAAACCCGGAGAACATGCGAACTCAGTGCACAAAGGGCGGAGGCGGGATTTGAACCACAAACCCTGGAGGTGCGAGGCAAACGTGCTAACCACTAAGCCAAATGTGTTTATTTATTTATTTTAAAAAAATAATTATTAGTAATCGTAGGTTTATAGTGCAGTCCAGTCTGAGCAAACATTAGCAGATGCCCTGCATTATATCTTCATATTACAAAATACAAAAGGTGAAAACTGTTACACTTTCTTGAAGCACAGTACAGACACCAACAGTATGAATTTAAATCTCTAAAACCTTGAGGGTTAAGATGCATCTTTAATTGTTTTCTCATACTTTTTAACTTATTTCGTTAAGCATCTCCAGCACATAGTTTTGCTGAATCTCAATTGGCTTACACCAAAAAATATATACGCTCACTACATGTAGTATATACTATAATACAAAAGGTGTTGTGGATCATTTATTGGACAAAATGCCCAAAAGAATGGCAAGTAAAATTCAGCACATGAAAGGTGACTCAAAAAAAAAAAAAAATTGTTAAAAAGCAAAATGTGATCTTGCTTTTAATACACACACTGGAAAAAATCGATCAATAATAAAAAAAATATGTAAGAAATAAAATACGAGCAACACCATAGCAACTTACCTGTGATTACACATTTTTATTCATTAAAGAATGACTTAGTTCAGACTTTTGTCCGTTTATGGTTATGTTTAATGTCGTGGAGCGTTCACAAAACAAGTTCGTTCTTGTTATCGGTTCCGTTACAGCAGCTATTGACAGTTGTTTCCACGGCAACCTGTCTTTTATTCCTCTTTCTCGGAGTTAATAAAACAAAACAAAAAAATCCATTTGTCATGTTATCGATAAACCATAAAGTGCTAAACTGTTCTTCCTGACGACTTTCCCATAGTGGAAATTTTTATATATATATATATATATATATATATATATATATATATATATATATATATATATATATATATACACACACATATACACACACACACACACACACACACACTCACTAAAACCTACGATTAGCAGCATAGCGAAAGACAAACTTCATATCCCTTTATTAAATAAATCGGTTTATTGTTATGCTTAGAATAAATGTAAATTAGCTGTTACTACAGAAACAGCTGATTTACAATCAATTACAATTTACCAATCCGGATCAAGACTTGAACAGAGCTGTGGTATAACTCAAAATATAGGGAAGAATGCATAAAAGTATACTATGTAAAGTGGGAGAAGTTTAGGAAATGTGAGCATTGAAAGACTCACATTTGGTGACTACAGGGAGGAGGGCTTAACTTAAATATTCAACTGTGAATATCTCCCTTTTGTATTCGTAAACATAAGGAAAATCTGAATCGTACATGAACGGTGAAATTCGTTTTGACAGTACCAGCACACACACACACACACACACACACACACACACACACACACACAGAACTGAGACAATAGAGCACTTGTGCACTGGGTGACACTGAGAAAGGCTCAGCTGGAGGTGATACGTGTGCAGGCACAAACGCTTGCACATACAAAGACTCCACAAGAACCTTAATGCGAAAGGCTTTGAGTACAAATGACATGAGCAAGAAAAGAGATCAGAGCAGGAAGAACAAAGCACATTCACACTCACACACACACACACACACACACACACACACACACACACACACAGAGAGCAAAGTAGAACACAGTTAGTGAGAGGAGAACAGAAACACACTGAGCCACATTACAGTGAGTCGAGCGTGGAAAAGAAAAGCTGTGAATAACAAGCTCTACATTCTCTGATGAGTAGTTGCTGACCACAGAGCCTGACACGGCACCGCACTGTACACTAATGCTATTCTTCCCCTCAGTCCCTCTCTCACGCTCCCTCAATCCTCGACCGCCTGGGCCTCTTTTAACTTCTCAATCATCAGATGCCCTCAGTCCCACACTCCCTCATGCACAACAACCTACACACACTCGGCATACAAGAACACTTCTTAATAGCAATCCTGGGAACATTCAAGCACTGTGAAAACAGAAAGGGAAAAAAAAATAATAATAAAAATGTGCCAAGACGACTGACTCAGCTCACTGCGGGTTTTGATAATTAGCAGAATCAAATGAGTCACAACCGGGGGAGAAGAAAGAAAAAAAAACGCAACACCTACACACACGCTCGACATACAACACACACAAACAGATACACGCACCTGCCAGAGTGGCTCTCTGTCTGACGGGAAGAGGCTGAAGTATTTGTGAGCCAGCTGAACAGGAGGCAGGGTCTGCAGCCTCAGGTGAGTCCAGGTCTGCAGAAAACGCAGCAGCTTCTTAAAAGTGTACAGCCCCAGACGGTCATTTCCATAATTAGAAAGATGAGTCATAAAGATACTAATCTGCAAAACACAAAGAAACATTTGTGTATTAGGATTTGTAATTAACCCCATACATCAAAAGACCGCCATACCGGCCTCTTCAAATCCCTGTTGTCTTTTCAGTGCTCCGATTGGGATAAATGCTTCATGTGAAACTCCAGCCGAATTACCAATCCCCAGTTGGTCAGAGTGGAACACTCATGTCATCAAACTGCTATGTATATTTTCTGCGTGTTGTGTTGCTCACTCCGTTATTTTGTACACACCCAAACTCTGCTATCCAAATTCTTTCTGGAAGACTGGATGTACAGAGAAGTTCTGAAAAGCAGTAAACTATTTCCTATCATTCCTGGGGGAAAATATAAAATGCATTCTAGCGCATCCAGACTCGCCCAACGAACTGAAGAAACAACAACAACAACAACGATGACAGCAAAGGCAACAACAACTGCAACAACAGTGACAAACACAACAATGATACTATTTTTTTAATGGAAAAATTTATATAATGCATTCCAAACCCATTGAGACTCACCAAAACAAGAGAAACAATGACAATCACAACAACAGCAGCAGCAACAGCTGCAATAAAAATAAGACTATTTTCTTTTCTTTTTTTTTTTTTAATGAAAAACAGTATATAATGCATTGCAGCCCATACAGACTCGCCCAACGAACTGAAGAAATAACATCAAACAACGACGACGATGACAGCAAAGACAACACCAACTGCAACAACAGTGACAAACACAACAATGATACTATTTTTGATTTTTTTTTAATGGAAAAATGTATATAACCCATCCCATTCCAAACCCATCAAGACTCACCAAAACAACAGAAACAATGACAACAATATCTACAACAAGACTATTTTTTTTTTTTTTAATGAAAAACATTATATAATGCATTGCAGCCCATACAGCGACAACAACAACAACGACCGCAACAACAACAGCAAAGTCGTGTAATGGGGTTGGAGTCCCGATTAAGCTTATATTTAAGAGAGGCAGGCAGACAAATCCCAATCGTAAAGCAAGTTCGAGGTCAAAAACCGGGCAAGGGGTGTGGCGATCGGCAAATAATATAAACCGGGCTAGACAAGAATCGAGAAACACGAGGACTGAACAGGATCAAAAACCATGGGATGCGGAACAAGGCTCAAAGGCTCATCTTCATCTGTGTGACACCGGATAGTGTGACTATAAATCATTAGTCTTCTACAACTGTACACTACACAGTCAAGCAGTTTTAAGTGTGCTGAAATAATCTGGATATGCAAGGCTGGATATACCAACTGGACGATGGAAAATAAAGTAAACAACAGCTGTTATAGCAGGAAGTTTCAAGCATCTCATGCACTAAGATATCATTTTGCAAATAAAACATTTTTCCTCTACCATCATAGTTGGTCATGTAGTGATGGTGAAGTAGCTACGATTTCTGTATCACACTGTCGAATGTACAGCTCAAAGGGTTAAAGCTAGCAGACACGTCCTATCCAGGTGTGTGACTCACCCTTTAAAACTTAATGACTCTAGCTGGTCACTCTGATCAATAGCAAGAAGCTCATTAGGAAAGAGACGAACATGCAATTAGGTGACCAACTCCACGAGCGTTGCTCATTGATCAGATCCAGTCAGTCTGAACCAAGGGCTAATCACTGCATTAGATCAGGCCTGGATTGAGCTCCTGGCAAGGCTGGAACATGGGGCTTTTACAATAAGATAAAATCCCTAATTAGCTGAGGACCTGTCCATACTGAGTAATGTGAAGTCACAAACTTTGGAGTGGAAAATGAACAGGTTTGTGTCAATGTGTTTAAAAAAAAAAAAAAAAAAGGGGTAAACTAACAGGCTGAGATGTTCTTCATATTAACTAAAGTAATTTCATGCATCGGTGTTTCTATAAATATATTTCACTCTTTTACAAAGCAAATACAACCCCAATTCCGAAAAAAAGTTGGGACGCTGTGTAAAATGTAAATAAAAACAGAATGCAATGATTTGCAAATCTCATAAACCCATACTTTATTCACAATAGAACATATCAAATGTTTAAACCGAGGAAATCTGATGGCCGCAACACGTCTCAAAAAAGTTGGGACGGGGGCAACAAAAGGCTGGAAAAGTAAGTGTTACTAAAAAGAAACAGCTGGAGGTTAATTGGGAACAGGTCAGTAATATGATTGGGTATAAAAAGAGTATCTTAGAGATGCAGAGTCTTTCAGAAGTAAAGATGGGCAGAAGTTCACCAATCTGCGAAAAGCTGCATCTACATACGCAGTTTATATATAGTTTCTATAAAAAGAAACACAACCACACCTCATACATGGATTAATAAAAGGAAAGAGCATCATATTATTTATTCTGTTTCATAACACTGACTCCGATTACTAAACTTAAAACTGTGTCTTTTCTGTCACAGAGTATAAACATGCTGGAGATGAAATTTTAAGAAGGCTGATCGCATGTGCTTTTGGGAGTAGTGGAGGTGTGCGCGTGTGTACTTACTGGGTTGAGTAATACAGTGAGGAAGAGTTCCCCTCCGTTGATGAGCTTGTCGAGCTCCTGAGGGCCTCCTGGGTAATCTTTATAGAAGATAGTGTGAGTGAACAGACCACAAGTCTGCCTCGGCAGCACCTGACAGAGGAAAAGGCAATACGTTATCTCAAGCACAAAAGCACATGCTTATATTACCCCTCTCTCTCTCACACAAACACACACATACATATACAGAGCGTCATATGACCTGGACACCTCAGCACACCCTCCATCTATCCACACACACACGGTAAGGCAAGCACCAAGCTTCTCTCTTCACTTCAATAAATAGAGCGAGGCTTAATGTAATATTCATAATCTCTCTCGGGGCGTTCATGAACTCAGCGGGTGTATATAAAAATCAATGAGAGGCAGAACCCACATCTGAATATAAATCTGTTCTCAGTAATCAGCTCTCCATTCCCTCCTCCTGTCTTACTCCTCTCTATGCTTCAAGGACAATCACACCGGGGGTCAGACACGTGCAGAAATGAAGCTCACAAAAAAAATCATCCAAAGGCGGCATTTAGAGTAAAGAGCAGGTTAATGTCAGTCCAGGCTTTAGACCGAGTAAAACTCCTGATCTATTACAGTTCTTACTTGTGTCTGGGTTAAAGGGAGAGTGAAGAGAAAAAGAAACTAAGAGGATGATGAAATGGAAGAACGAGTCATGGAGGAACAGAAGTAGTATGAACATGGAAGAGAAAGAGAGAGAGAGAGAAAGAGAGAGTATGGGTGAGAAAGAAAAAGTGAATAATGAAAGTGACAGAAAAAGCGACTGGAAGATACAGAAAGAAGCACTGAATATGTTAATGTAGTCTTTTTTTTTTTTTAAGATTTTTATATTATTTTGAGATCTATTATTTACATCTAGTATAGTTTTACTTCGTCTTCGTGTGGTTTTGTTCGATTCGTTTAGCTTTTTATTGATTTTTATTCCATAAACACACTGCATATAGTGTAATATAAGACGAGAATGGACAAAACATAAATAATTTATGATTTATGTCACAAAAGTTAAAAGTTATTACTCAGTAAAAGTGGATTTACATGAGGTCAATGAAATGGAAAATGCGCCTGTTTGGGGGGTTCCCCCGTGTTCCCTTGTGATGTCACACTCCACTGTAGTGATTAATGGTTCATTAGAAAGTAGACACTCAATACTTTAAGAATTTGTAGGTATTCATAAGTATGTCATTTTTTTTTACCTAGCCTAGCAGGTTTAAATCTTATAATTTTATTGTGGCAGTTATAGCATACGTTTTACTATCAAAAAAGTTTTAGTTGTGCTGCCTGTTGCCCTGTGATGGGTTGGCACCGGGTCCAGGGAGTCCCCTGCCTTGTGCCCTGAGTTCCCTGGGATAAGCTCCAGGCTCCCCCGTGACCCTGTGTAGGATACGCGGTACGGAAAATGGATGGATAATCTATCTAATGGATGTGCTGTCCGTTTGATCTCTGCATCAATGTTTTAAAACGAAAACGATCCTCGTCCACACTGCCGTTTGCGTTTCAGAAACGATCTCCATCCACACTACACGGCCGAATACAAATGTCACATGACCATTCCTGCACATACAAGTGTAATCAAGAAGTTGGTTGCTAGTCACTGTCAGTCCATTTAGGGCTTACGCCGCTTGAAATGAGATTTGTTGCCGATTGCTCTAATCGTAGCTCGCCTCTTGCGCATGTAGGCAGCTGCGGTATAATAAGATACAGAATTTAACTGCACAGTGGCTGCTAAGAATGACAACAAAGCCAGCAAAGCTTGTGGTTCAGTCTCCGTGTTGTAGTGTATACGATCAAGGTAGCGTAATGGTCATATGGTAGGGGCTTGAAGAATCAGAGAAGGATACGCAATGATCCAGAAGACCCAATTAGGGGGCGAATGTGGGCGAAGCCACGCCTTCGTTTTGGTCTGTTTACACGAGCCCGGAGTTTTCAAACTAAAACGGGGTCTTCTGCGTTTCCAAAATTCTCCGTTTTGGAGGGTGGAAAACGTCGGAGTAGTGTAGACGACAGGCGTAACCGTAGAAACAGTTATGCATTTTAAAACGAAAACACACTAGTGTAAACAGGGCCTTACTGTGGAGAGGTGCCCTGCTCACCAGCAGCTAAATACGATACTCTACATACAGGAATCCAACAGTGTCCTGACAAATCTTATAACAGCCGTGCTGTGATAAAATAATTCATTTATTCATACTGATAGAACAAGTCTGATAAGTCGGTTTCCATCCCGCCGGTGTGATGGAACACCAGTGTACTGTGAGAGAGGGTTCATTTTACTGAATACTGTTGAACTAAATCAATGTTTCTGTAACGGATATACGAATGTGCCATTGGTTTAGTAACAATCCATAAAATAATCAATGCTTCAACGTTAACCAAGTCACAGATAATCTGCATGCATAGTGATTTGATGTAATATGAAGCAAGGTATGGACTCAAGTTAAAAAAATATATATATATTCTGATATTGCATGGGTAGCTAGAACTTCATCCATCCATCCATCTTCTACCGCTTCACGGGGAACCTGGAGCCTATCCCAGGGAACATCGGGCACAGGACGGGGTACACCCTGGACAGGGTGCCAGTCCATCACAGGGCAGAATCACATACACACTCACACACCCATTCATACACTACGGACACTTTAGACATGCCAATCAGCCTACCATGCATGTCTTTGGAGGCAGCTAGAACTTTCCACACTTAATTAGTTCTGTCCAGTAGTTATCACATGAAAAAAAAAATAATGAAATGAAAATGTCTCTTATATTTAATTAAATGTTAATTAACTTTTATTTCAGTTTTCTGTGTTTTCATTTCAGTAACTAATTTATCATGGTCAGGTTTGTGGTGGAACCGGAGCATATCCATGAACACTGGGTGCGGACAATTAACGGGAATTTTTGGGACTCCAGGGGCAAATTACAATAACCAATCCACCTACTGCCATGTTTTTGGAAGTTGGAACCCAGAAGAAGCCTAGGGAAGGAAAGCAGGCAATTTTGCTTGTATGTGTGTGTTGGTGTAGACCCTCACGCTGATGCCGCTGTGGATGAAGCCGCGGCGGTAGCGGGCAGGTTTGAGATGAGGATACTCCTCTGTGCTGGTCACTCGGATGCCCCACACTTTCTTCCAGGCCTCGTAGAGCTGCACGTGAATGGGGTAGACGCCTGAGTGATGAGGAGCCACTGCATAACCCAGGTGTGTGGGGATAGCGTGCTCCTGCACACAAGATTCATACAACAAGAGTCATGAAGTTCATTCATACATCATATATCATGGACAGTTGTCCACTATTGGACGGTTGTAGGGTTGTCGGTTCGATTCCCTTACCACGTGACTCCACACGCCGAAGTGTCCTTGGGCAAGACACTGAACCCCAACTTGCTCCTGATGGCAAGTTAGCACCTTGCATGGCAGCACTGCTACCATTGGTGTGTGAGAATAGGTGAATGAGAACCAGTGTAAAGCGCTTTGTAGAAAAGTTAAAAAAGCGCTATATAAGTGCAGACCATTTATATCCATGATGTTCATTGTTACTAAGCATTTAATATGAAAACGTTGGCTTGTGTTGATATGAAATTTTTGTGTCCCAGTTATATTTAAAAGAATCGCTCTTTTTCAGAAGGAACCGAGATCTACTGCCCTGCAGTGGTCGAACACTACCAGGCCAATTTACGTATGTCTTGTCCATCTTAATCATCACAAATGACCTGAAGTTAGGCTTAAACAAACTTCCTAGATTATTGTGTGGTGTGGAGTGTGTACAAACCTCACAGTCCAGTCATAGTTATCCTGATTTCAATTCATGAATTGGTTCATAGTTTGAACTTGTAGTATGGGTGTGACCTACTGACAGTTACACTCTTAGTGCCTTCATATAATGGTAAGAAGTATGCCTTTAGTCCGGTTGAATCCAATCCCGGTGTCTTTACCCCCTTGGAGTGGTTCTTATGATTAGGTGTGAACACAGCAATCGATCTTTGATCCTAAACAATGATTTGATAATCTCAGGCTGCTTCCAAGTAACCTCTAGTAGAGTTAAAACTGCAGTGATGACACAAATGTCCCTTTTTTTATTTCTCTTCTTATGCTCGTATCTGTTTGTTACCCATTTATTCATCTCTCTAAGAGGTGGAGCTTCTTCGAAATCATAATCTAATTAAACTGACGCCAAAAGAATAGACCAAAGAAAAAAAAAACCCACCAAAACGCTAGTCAACAAGCTCAATAAAAGGACGTAAACGGATGGGGGTTTTTTTTCCCGATTCGTTTAGATAAAAACAAGAATGCACTTCCTAGGCAGTGTGAATCTCATTATAATTGGTGTGGGTGAATGCAAAGTAGATTACATTTCACTACAAAATGAAAGTACTGGCGTTACACCCATAATGTCAATACGAATGCTTAGCGTTTAGTTTAATCAAGAAAAACAGCAGGCTTTAATGGTGCCGCAGTTCTAGATTTATAATAATTACATACTTAAAAGGATGCCTTAGGAAGTACAAGGGCTCTAGTCTCTTCATTTCGCACTATAAACAGAGTGAAGTTCGTTGAGGGACGTAAACGGCTTGTCGGTGCTTTGATTGCAACTTCTAAAAAGAGCTCTCAAAGTGATTACCCAATCCTGATCATTAACAATAACTTTCCTTTAAGTTTATTAAAGTTTACTTAAGGTATGTGTGTGTGTGTGTGTACTCAGGTGCAAATAATGGAATAGGGTTTGAGTGCAGTGTCTGAATTAGAAGAAACAGCCAATACCATTGTGCACATGAGAAATATACTTATAATGAAGTTGCTGGTTCTAAGATTCTAGATTATATACAGTGACGGATGCGAAACAGGATTACACAGGTGCATCATGACAACACGTTTTGGATGTTGTGCAATCCTGTCTCGATTCGCATGTCAGTACATTGAAAAAAATTTAATAAATGGAATGGGACATGTGGTGGGTCAGCTTTAAGAAAACATATTAAGCAGTCTATACAGGATTTGGCTGAATTTTTTTTTTAGGTTATTGCATGCTTGATTTTGCTTACTTTAAAAAAAACAAAAAAAAAAACAAAACATTTGCGATGCAATTAGCATAGTGTTTTTTTTTGTGTTTTTTTGCAGAAAACTACTTGAATTGGCGAAATTGCAATAGCATGAAATAGTTTCGCACGGCCTTTCACAGTGATGTTTGTTATTAAATGAGACCTTTTCAGCTGTACTCATGTACAGCGCACGTGAAACGAAGAGGGCTTTAACTGAATGCGCGTTGTGATGACGTCACATCACACGTCTTGGCCCAAATCAGCGGAAAATCTGCAGTAATTTTGAAAAATTGCAAGCTCCGCCAGATATTGCTGAGTTTGCTTGATTTTGTGTTCATTTCTGCGATCGCAAAATCTCAAAATCCTGGAGGGATTGAAAATGAAGTATAGTTTACATAAAAACAAAGTTTCTTATCAAAAGTCTTGTTGGTATTTCGTTGCTTATCCTAAACTTCATTGAAACAAGTTTCTAATTATTACATTGCATTATGGAGAGCGAGTGCGATTCACGTAGTATTAATACAATCTGATTACATTATAAAATCTTGTGAGCATGTTGCGTAGCAGTAATGTGGTTGTTTCACAATGCCAGTGAGCTTAGGGTTCGATCCTAAGCTCAGATGAGAATGCAGAGTTCAATTTAATACACGTTCGAATCATGTTGGGTGTACGGAAGAAAAAACTGTTAATGTAATGCAGTTCAATCACGTGGAACTGATGTACGCATCTGAATTAAGTAAATTCACTGAGCTTTTTTTTCCCAGTGTATATTCAAGAAACTATAACTGCATTTTGTCACTGAACTCTATATTGTAATATAATGATAAGAAAGCTGACTGGACTTCAATTCTATGCCCTCTAGACATCACTGCCCCACACACACACACACACACACACACACACACACACACAAACACACACAAACACACACAAACACACACACACACAAATCATCAACATGACACTCAACTCTCCAGGGCTGCTGTAGCTTGGCTGAACTTGACAGCTCTGACTATCTTAACGTATCTTTTGTGTGTGTGTGTGTGTGTGTGTGTGTATCGTACTCACCTCAGCGAAGCGTCTGTTCAAGAGCATCTGTTCTGCTAACACGCTCTGGTTATGAAAGCGGTGAGGTTGCATGTGACTCCACATGTGTGGAAACCACCAGAACTCGTTAACATACGATAACAACAGGTCATCACCCAGATCCTCCTCATCTGTACCTACATACACACACACACACACACACACACACACACAGACAACAAGACAACAATTCACCTTGATCTTTACACACCCATCATTTTTATGAAGTAAAATATTCACATTACTGTGAAGAAACCAATATGATGTCTATATTAACACAGCATAATACAGGGGTGCAAAAAGAAATCGGAGTGTAGGAGTAGAAAATGTTTTATTAGTTGAAGTATCGAACCACCGAATCGTGAAGCAGTGTAAAAAAATAAAATAAAACAAAAAGCAATAGGGTGTACTGTAATCTATTATGTAATTTATTATTTATTAGCAGTCGACAATGTTTTATCTCTCTTTGTCCAATGACAAACACACTCCTACATACATGCAAAAAAACAAAAAAAAAAAAAAACAAGGTTGCATGATATCTCAGTACCAGTGCACACTCTTGTACATGCACAGAAACACACAATTCTCAATAAAACATTACCGTCATATCGTCCACTGACCTGCATGGTAAAACTTCCCTGAGAAGCCAAGGTTAAAGGTGAAGTTTGGGATTGACTTCCGCAGCTCGTCCTGCATCTGTACCAGTGCCTGGATGTGGAAGAATTACACATGCAAAATCAGAAACTCTCACTAACACAATGATTATTTTAATTTAAAGTCTGAAATATTATCCCAATCGTATCATGTCTCTATATGTAATATGTCCAATTCGTCCTACATCTTCATCATTACACTATTTGATCTTAAGTCTTCACAACATCCTAAAGCACCCAAAACCTTCATTTTTAATAACTGTTTTTATGGTTAAACCTCTAGAAGAAAGAATTAAATAGTGCTGTCCATAGTGGATAAACAGTCACTCAGTTTTGCATCATAAAATATGAGAGCCTATCATGTTTCAGTATGCAAATGTAAGTCATTCTAATTGGCAAAACCATAAAGTCTGGAATTCTTAAGGTAAAATTACAAGGGCCATTTTGGGTGTCAAATTTATAAATCATTTATTTAAAAAAAAACAATTGATATAACCACTTAATACCAATTAATTAATAATATGCACAGAACAAACACAAAAGAGCAATGCTTATTTACGTTAAAATTAGGGATGCACCGAACTGAAAATTCTTGGTCGAAGTCGAAACCGAATATAATGAAAAACTTGGCCGAAAGTTGAAGGCCGAATACGTTTTTTCGCGTTTTTTCCATTTATTTTGCCATTTTTTTTTACCATTGCATAAATTAAATAGTCAAAATGTGCTTTTTACTATTTTGTCTTGCTTTTCAAAGAAAAGAATCAATTACGAAAACTAAAATTTCAAAATATTTATTTAACACTGAACATTTTTTTTCATTCCAGCAGGCATAGGCTACCAACAAGGCACAATATAACTTTAAATAAATAAAATAGTAAAATAAAAATATTTTGATGTGGTCATCTTTGAGCCCCCCTTGAATAGCCTATGTTAGGCCTATAACTGACTGCTGAAAGAATGGAACACTCTGTAGCCTACAACAAAAAAGTGCATTAAAAAGTCCATTGACAAGAGTGCAAAAAATGGTTCTATTCACTTCTATATGGCTGATTATATATTGGGGATATATACCGCTGGCGTCCCTGTACACCCCGCGGAGTATTATAGTAGATATAGTATAGTTAGATACGTTGTTAATGTTATGTTCCTTGATAGATTTAGTTAGTTTAAACTATAGATCAGTTCATTTAGTCCCCGCTGGTTTTTCCGCTCCCAGTCCATAGTACTAGTTCATGTTTCTTGTTTTGTGTTTTGACCCTGATTTCTGTGACCGCGACTCTGATTCCTGCTTTGCTCCGTTTATGCCCGTTTGCCGATCGCCAGACCCTTTGCCTGTCTTTACTACGTTTTTTGGATTACGATTTGGATTTGTCTGCCTGCCCTTAAATAAATACGTCTTTACCTGCTTCTGTACTCTACTCCCTTACGTCTCGCGACATGACAGAAGACTCCGGAACAGAAACAAAACAAACACACGTGTCCACAGTAAACTTCCGTCAACATCCGAAGAGCCCGTAGCTCGTGCATGTAGCTCGTGCATGTGCGCGCCCCTTCATCGAGGTCGTGACATTTGCGCGTCTCACTCTGGTTGCTAGGCTATTTGGACGAGTCATAAAACACGTCATTGTTCGGTCAAATTTATTAGGCCCTTTCACTTATTTTATTATTTTCACTTATTCGGTTGCTGAACATTCGGTGCATCCCTAGTTAATATGATAAACCTTTAGTATTGCTGCAGCTCACCCTCACCTCTACATCAGCCATCTTCATCCTGGTGCCCTCTTTTCCAACGAAGATATCGTCAATGTCGACCAGAACATATCTATCCAGGGACAGTGAGAGCCTCTTAGATGTGAGGAAGGCCACAGCGTCCACGAACACGAGCTTGTGTAGCCAGAAGGCCAGGCCGTGGCCGAACAGCACGCGCTGGATGCCATCGTGGAGGCCGAGGTCCTGAACCACGGATGTGTGGAGGACGGCGTGTAGGCCTATGTTCTCTGCTGACTGGGTCTTCGCTAACAGTACTGGCTCATATGTGGAGTGGTTGGACTGGAACACGGTCCAGTTATCACCAGGCAGAGGACCTCTGACCACCTGAGGAGAGAGAGAAAGAAAGAGAGAGAGAGTATACATTATATATACAGTGGGGGAAATAAGTATTGAATGCGTCGACATTTTTTTTTTCTTTTCAGTAAATGCATTTCCAATGAGTCTATTCACATGAAATTTTCACCAGACTTTGGTATTAACACAAGAAATCCAGAAATATAAAGAATTCACAACATTGCCATCAGAAATTGCTCACAAGCCCAGATAGCCTCTCTTAGATTACTAACTGTACCTTACCTTAGACTGCTACAAGGGTTGAGGTAGAAGATTGGAGTATATACGGTTACATTCATGAATCATTCATTCCGTTATTATTCTTATTCATTTAGTAAAAGACAAAAATCAACATACTATTTGATTACAAAGTACACTGATTATCATACTTTAACATAATGCAACCTCATATCTTCCTCACCATGATCTTCTTTCCATCGCGTATCCTCATCTTATCTCATCTTTTCCCGTTACTTCTTGCCTTTGCCTGTCTGGACCCATTCTCCAAACAGGGAAGTAATCCTCTCAGTAGTAGGTACTTTCTCCCAAAAATATACAACCCTCCACATTCCTCCGTTTTGAAAATTTAGTTTTAATCTACTCCCTAACTTTATTTAAGAAGGTACACATGCCTAAAGGCAACACATGTAGAACCTTATTTTACAGTATATCTTGAGTGCGCGTATATAACGTACATACATATAATTTATACACTTCTATCCCTGCTGAAAAAAATCAACAGAAACCATCACAATACATCAAATGGTTTCCACTACAAATACCATTAGAAACCATCAGCTAACTGTTAAAACCATTACCATTATTGGTCCTTAATGGTATCCATTAGACATACATTCCACCAATAAATTACCAGTAGAGACCCACAGGGACCATTACAGTTTCCGTTAAAACCAATACAATTCCCATTATAACCATTACAAACTCTATGAGGCTTTCTATTGTTGTTTTTTTTTTCCAGCAGCGATATTTGTCCAGGTACGAGTGCCTTCAAATTCCATATTTATGCAAGAACCAAATCTGTTTAAGATATTTTTGCCTCTTTACCCTCTTAGAGAAGTAGTTAAACCAGCTATAATCATCATGCTGAGTCTTCGGGTAATCCCAGTACCTCATCCAACATGCTTATCATCTTTAAGCACAAACATCATAAGAAGTCTGTTAAGGTAACATCTGAACAGACCTCGTGGGCGCGGGTGATGTGCAGGAGGGGTGATTTGGGGTTGACGGTGCAGTCCTTTAGACCCAAATTTGAGTGCAGGAACAGAGGGAAACCTTTCAGCTGGGCACTCAGGAGACTGTTCTCATTCGCCTACACACACAGACACACACACACAGGGATTGGGAGAAGGATGGAGTGAGAAAAAAAAAAAAAAAATCTGTGAACTGGCTCAGGGAGTGACATATTAGCAGAATACAAAATCCATTTCGTATGGTGAGGTCAGACTATAATAATTTGGATTATCACATTAATCATCCAAGTGTAGAGACAGACAGAGAGATAGAGTAGATCATGTGACCTTGAAGAAGCCGATAATTCCCACTCCATACTCCACACAGTATTTATCCAGCAGCTCCCTGTTCCAGGCGTCCATGTTGACGTACTTCAGGATGTTCTCGTAGATGATGAGAGCGAAGCGGCCTCGGTCGCGCTCTGTCAGCGTAGGCATGTCTCCTTTTCCTGGAGAGATCTCTGTGTGGTACCGGAATCGGGCCGACTCCAGCACAGCTACGATGTCTTGACCCAGCTGGGAGTACTGACTCTCGACAAACACGAGAACCACCGGGTCGGTCTGGCTGCCATCTGCCGCCGCATCTCCGGCCACTTCATCCTGGAGCGGCAGGAGCCGTGATGCCGTGACATCATCATCGCAGTCCTCTGGCACGACTCCAGCAGAAGGCTCAAACTCCCTTTTGACGCCATACAGGAAGTAGGCAGAAATGAAGACGCTGAGCATGCACAAGAGGAAGAGAAGGAGAAAGATGGTCTGGAGCGTGAGCTGGCGGAGGAGACGTCGCACGCAGCCAGCACCCAGCATCGTGGGGATGACCCCCCCACCCCCCCAGCCCACAGAAAACAAATGAATAAATAAAATAAACGAGGGGCAAAAGGCAAAATCGAGTCAAATCTCAGATTCTTTCCATTTACACCATCAATTTATGTCTGTGTATAAAAACATTGTGAGTAAAGAACAGAGATGTTCAAAGAGCTGGTCTCCTCCATATTAAACACCACTATGTCACCATATCTGTTGTCGGCTTCTTTAACTGAGATGATTTTGTCTGTACACGGCTCCCTGAACGCATGATAAGCAGCTGATAGAACCCGTTTTCTGTCCTTCATTCAAATTCATTCCTTATTGATACTTTTGAAGGAGTTGGAGTAGCATCAGAGCAGCTGGTGCAAATGTAGTCCTTCATTCCAGAAATGTCAGAATACCTGCAGAAAAAAGGGGCACAGTTAAATGAAAATTTTATAAACACAATTCTGATCATATGTAAAGCAAGTATACACCGTATGGCCAAACGTTTGTGGGCACCTGACCATTTGGGGTTCTTCCCCAAAAAATGCCCCCAAAATGTTATAAGTGCACAATTGTATAGACAATTGTATGTCATTGCATGATGTAGCATTACAATTTCCTCTCTCTAGAACTAAGAAACTCTCTCAGAATAGCAATGCCCCTGTGCATAAAGCGAGCCCCATGAAGACATTGTTTGCCAAGGTTGGAGTGGAAGAACTTGAGTGTCCAGCACAGAGCCCTGACCTCAACCCAAGTGAACACATTTGAGATGATCTGCAACACCGTCTGCACCCCAGACCTCCTCAATCAACATCAGTGCCTGATCTCACTAATGCGCTTATGGCTGAATAATCACAAATCCCCACAGCCATGCTCCAAAATCTAGTGGAAAGCCTTCCCAGAAAAGTGAAGGTTATTATAATGGGGGCTAAATATAGAATTGGATGTTCAACAAGCACATATAAGTGTGATGGTCAGTTGTTCACAAACCTTTGAACATATATTGTATTAAACAAAACTTCCTCTTAGATGCTAGAAAATCACTTGCATCTCTTGCATTGTAACTACAGTATCAGCATCAGCTTGGATTGCACAACTTATATGAAACCAACAGATTGCATTTGAGCACTTGGAACGATTCTCAGTCCAATCTGTACACTGTATTGAGGTGAAATATATATGATACTCTTGGCCAATTTCTCTGTTCTGGGACTACGTGACCGACATTATGTTTGAAATTACTGGCACAATATAAAAATAAAAATAAAAAATAGCTCTGTGGTTGCTAAAGGATCATCACCGTCTTAGCAAACTTGACCACAATATCCACTTGGGAGAGTATTTCAGAGTGACTGTACTATGCTGACTGATTTCTATACCCTGTGTAATTTATATATTAAAACAATCAATCAAAAGAAAAGTTCCTTTTGGATCCATAAACATTGAGCGAGTAAACCCATCCCACTTAGATGGTCAATCCCAAGAGAAGAGTTTGCCAGAAGGACAAAGAGAGTGAGAGAAGCATAATCAGGAAGATAAATAAATAAATGATTACTATGCCTGGAAGAGATAATTACCACACCATTTTGTTTTCTCATTAAAAAAAGCCAATTGCCTTCTGTTAACCAATGAATTAAAAATAGACAGGATGTATAATCCCTTTATTCGGGGCTTACAGCGAGCATCTTCTTCGACAATAATATTAAGGCTAGTCCCATCAGGTTCAGTAGAAAACATGGTGAAATGGCAAATGTTATCTGTTCGACCTTGACATTAGAAGTTGAGGTGGAATTTGTTGAACTCTACTGGGGATACACGCAAGAGAGAATAATTCAGCGATATGAATTCAGTAAATATTACACTGTGGTAGGGTCAAAATGTTCTTTTTGGTAAATGTGAAATATGTTATTAGAGAACTGAAATACTGTAGGGAAAAGAAAAATGTGATGGGGCGGTGCTTCTTGTTACCAGTGGACTCCGATTCATCTGGGTATTAATCAGAAGTGACAGTTCCTAGGCATCTCATCATTCCATTTGAGCAAAGTGTGATTATAAATTATTTATACGGGCATCTGTTTCCATGTAAGAAGTAATTTGCAACAGGCACTTACTAATCACTTATTTCTGTTATACTGTAGGATCTGTAACTGCACTAATATATACACACACACACACACACACACACACACACACACACACGTTCTGAACATTCTACCCAAGCTACACCATAGGAAACGATTTAAATAAATAACAGACAATAAGTTTGATACAATCAATTCATTGTCTCCTCGTGTATATGTATTTATTTACTTAAAAAAAAGCAACAATTGTGTCTGTGGTTTGTGCAGCTCTACTCTGAATGGTTTATGTAATGGTTATTTTAAAGGCAACAGAAAATATTATATGAAAAATGAATACTAAGTCTTCAAAATAATTTAAACTTGCATTTAAGAAAATTTCACAGCTCTAACTTAGGTGTGAAATTCCCATTTAAAATGATAGTGTTTTTGTTTTGTTTTAATTATTGTTGTTATCGATGTATTTATTATTATTATTATTATTATTATTATTATTACATAAGGGTTTAATACTTTTGTATCTTTGTCTATAAACACATTAATACATTAGTTTAATTCATTTAAAAAATGTAAACACAAAGGTTTGATCCATTTTATTTATAAAAACAAAAAAGACAACGTTAGATACTATTGGCATTTAATGTACTGACAAATTATTTTATTTCTATTTATAATGTTTTTTTTACGTTTATATTTATGTTATTTTAATACTCACTTGTGATGAAGCAGTGTTCAGTCAATGATGGTGTGGTTTGCTACGCAGAAAAAAACATTTGGTTGTGTTATTTGTTCAACATGAAACCCAAATATGTCAATATTATGGTCCTTGTTATGTCAGAGAAACATCATAATATATTGTGATTTATATAACAGTTATTGTATAAATTAGGTCCACTAATTTGACTGGTCGAGCAGCATTTCAAGGGTGCCTATATTTCCTATAATCGCACTGGGATGTTTCACTGTGTGCATCACTCCGGTCATCTGTGTTCGCCATGTAAAATTCTACCTCCTAGTTTGTAACGGTTACTACAGTAGTGTTAGTGAAATCATCAGCGGAAAAAGGAAAAATTATACCGTTCAGGAATATCACTTTTGGTTTAAAATATGAAAGCTCATCAGTTGAAGATATAAAGGAAGAAGGGATGCTGATTTAGCTAGCCAACGTGCGATTAAGTTAGGTATAACCACATTTTTGCTTGTGCAATTTCGCTTAAATATGTATACAGATGATATTTGTTTAAACTATCATGATATATTTCTTTAAGGTAAATCTGCACTTATATAGCGCTTTTTTTTAACCTTAGCGGTTCTACAAAGCACTTTACACTGTGTCTCACTCACCCGTTCACACACACACTCACACACCAATGGTAGCAGAGCTGCCATGCAAGGCACTAACTTGCCATCAGAAGCAACTTGGGGTTCAGTGTCTTGCCAAAGGACACTTCGGCCAGTGGAGTCATGTCGGCCGGGAATCGAACCGCCAACCCTACGATTAGTGGACAACCCGCTCTACTACCCGCTCTACCACAGCCACCCTTTAGCCATAAGGTTGGCCGATTGATCGGTTTTGCAGATTAATAGGCACAAATAATCGATTGCTGGAACTATCGGTTATAGGCAAAAATCCACACTGCCAGTTTTTCCCCGGTTGCGTCCCTTGCGGGAGCGACTGAGAAGGGTCCGCTATCATTATACAGCACGAGAGCAGCCTCTAGAGGCGAAATAAAAACTATCGCTGAAATTTTGTTGTGTTATTTGAAGTGTTTTTTGATTCATTTTGGACATCTCCATTTTTATTTGTTTGGAGTGTTACTTTTTGGTTCAGTTTGGATGTATCTCTTATTTTCTTTAATGTTTATTAAGAGATAATATATATTAATATTTATATATTTATTTCATTTAAAAAAAAAAATACAGTATATTTTCATGGTACACTCAGTGCTGTTTATTTTTGTAATAAAGTTCAGCAATATTTTAATTTGAGTGTTGTGTTTTCATTCAGTGTCAATTTTAAACACTTATCTGTTGATTAATCCATTATCGGTATCTGTAAAATCCACTATCGGTCGACCGCTATTTATCCGTGCCACCCAGTACTATCTCAAGTTTTCAAACAAAAGACAATTTTATTTAATTTGAAATGTACCTATTTTCAAAAACAGTTTATGAAACAAACTGATAATCCATTTTCTAATCCATCCATCTTAACATATATGCGATATCATTTTTCATGTATTTTAAATGTTATGGAAACAACTGAACTTGAAATTATGCAAGAAAGCAGTGATGTGATCTTCAAAAACAAAACAAAACAACAACAACAAAAAAAAAACAGGTTAAGGTGATAAAAGGTAGGCTATTATACTCAGGTGGCCTAAGCGTATATACAGGTACAGTGTGATGAACATACTGTAGCTTCAGGTTGTTTAATGTCCAAAATCTGCGTTTGTGTAGAAAAAAAATTGGCACAAAAAGTGCAGATAACACAATACCACAAACAACCCACCCCCCTTTCCAAAGACCCATCTAGTCTGTAAGGAGGAGGTGCGGCATTGAGCGTGTGGCTGCATATAAAAAACAGGTTAACGAAGCGAGAAGACACACACGCACACACACACACACACACACACACACAGAATGTTCCTTCATTGACAAGGACAACTTCCACAGATAAGATACAAACAAAACAAAAAAAAGAACACACATCTCAAGTGTCAGTGGGTTGCCATGTGTGTTGATAGTGGGTTGGACAGTGGGTCTCGTGTCTCTAGGAACATTTGCATACATTTCACAGAGCTTTATGATGGAATATGAGAAAGTAGGCCAATATAATTGCTTCCTCTTCTGTAGGGATATAAGGCTAATGCATTAAGCAATGCCTCTAGAGCAGTCATCTTATAAAACTTTCAGAGAATCAATCTATCTGGAGGTTTTCAGAGTCGAATTTCAAATACGATCAGACTGAAGGGGCTGTGAATCATATGAAATAGCAGAAGGGCTATTATAAAATGGTTATTATAGCTGTACAAGCCTTAGATTTGGATATCGGTGGGACCATATGAGGAAAGTATGGACTCTAATCCTAAAGGAAATTGCCCACTTTTTAAAATACATACGCTCTACTTTCATCACCTAATGTGTCTAATAAAATAACTTGCAATTTCAACTGTGAATGTTTATCATATTCAAACAGACAAATGTCTTACACAAAGTGCCATTTGTATCCAACCCAGATGAAGCCCCAAAGATTCATTCCCAACTGACGGTGTAATTTAGTCCTAATACACTAGGCCTGCATCCAAAAATATGCCTCGCAGCTTGCCAGGGTGGTCCTCCATCATGAGCTCTCACTCTGCAGCTGTAGCTCCCCCATCCTGTCTTCTCCATCACACCGTCTTCTCTCCTAATACACCGTGACTAATGTCTAACATGAGACAGGTTAATTATGGAAATTGTGGTGATCCAGACACACGCGCAAAAAGAAAAAAAAAAAAGAGGGGGAAAAAAAAAAAAAAAAAAGATTCCCCTCGTGCAAACACTACAGGTGAAATTGTAACATTAATGTTGGCTCTAGGAAAAATCTCATTAATCACTGCCACTTTAGCTGGTGAAGGCTGAAGCTGAACAGAATGCTCGTGTGGAAAGCAGCTGGGTAACATTAGCTCAACTAGACACACTGATAATGGCGAATTCTCTCTGGCTTAATGTTCAGAATGAAATGCGAGCTCCCTCGCTCAGAAGACGTGATCCCTCTTTGAGGAATGATAAAGGTGCTTATTTGGGTCCATGCTGAGCAATATGATGATATAATATCGAAAATGTGATAAAATGTCATAGTACACTTTCTGATACATCATGGGTAATGCAATATTTTTTAATAACTTTTTTAATAATTACAAACTGAACTTACAAGCAGCTGATTTAAGTTTTCTTCTCCTTTTCAGTGTTAAATAAATTACCTTATAAAAGTTTTACAGAGTTTCTTAACAAACATCATGATACACATTAGGTTTTATTTTTTTTCTTTAATCGCCCACCCCGGTTAGACAGGAATCCTCTTATTATTTCCTGTTTCGTGGAATCTTGGCAACTGTCCATTTTGAACATTTACAGATTTTTGTGTGTTCACTTTCCTGTTTTATTAGCCTTTAACATTTCCAAACTCTGCCTCACAATATATTCAGTGTACTATTGTTTCACAGTTGCTGTCGGGTCAAATGCAAATAAAAATCTGCGTGTTGAAATAGTGCCAGGTTTATCTAGGTGAACTTTAATCCAGTAACTCAGTGAGTCATGAATGTAAGACAATAACAAACACGAGCAGGCAATGGCCTGGCCTTTTCTGAAAAACAAAAACATTTCTTACTCACAGTTGTTAAAAAAAAAAAAAATCAAAATGGGGGGAAATCTAGCTAATCGCATTAGCTATTCATTGAAATGCTATGATTACAGAGGGCAATATGGCAAAAACGATCACAGGACAATGACAATTTTAATCTTTGAAAAAGCAAGTTCACTGGAAGAGGAAAAGAAGTAGCAATGAAAAATTATTTTGAAATGAATTTTGATATTAGTAGCACCTAATTCCATTTTCTCACTTACATCGACTCAACCTCCTCACAAAATAACATTGGTGCCAGAGTTTACGTCAGGATCTTCTGTTTAAAAATCAAATAAAACAACCCATCTATGGATAGCTAGCTAACTATGTTTTAAGACAAAAATATTGCATCATGAATAAAATGTGTTTATACAAATGTGTGTTTCATATTCTGTAAATAGTATAGGACACAACTTACAAAATAAAAGCCAATTATCAACACCATTCGCCGCTGCATCCACAGATATAAGTTAAGGCTTTACTATGCAAAGCAGAAGCCATACATCAACACTGTCCAGAAGCAATGCCGACTTCTCTGGACTCGGTCTTATCTGAGATGGACAGTAGCACAGTGGAATCGTGTTTTGTGGTCCGACGAGTCAATGTTTCAAATAGTTTTTGGACAAAACAGCCGTCATGTTCTGCAGGCCAAAGAGGAAAAGGACCATCCAAGCAGTTACCAGTGTCAGGTCCAAAATCCAGCATCTGTCATGGTATGGGGGTGTGTCAGTGCTCATGGCATGGGCACCTTTAATAAGAAAGATATGTAAAATGGAGCAACATATGCTGCCATCCAGAGCAAGACAACGCCAAACCGCATTCTGCCTGGATTACAAGCGCATGGTTGCATAAGCAGAGAGTCCGGGCGCTAGCATGGCCTGCCTGCAGTCCTGACCTGTCTGCGATTGATAATGTGTAACACATTATGAAGCGTAAAATAAGGTAACGAAGGCAGTACAGTTGCACGGCTGAAGAAACGCATAATGGATGAATGGGGAAAATTCCGCTTGCTAAACTTAACCAACTGGTGTCTTCAGCGTACAAACACTTAATAAGTGTTATTAAAAGAAAAGTTGATGTTACACAGTGGTAAACATTTGACTGTCCCAACTTTCTTGGAGTGTGTTGCAGTCATCAGATTTGAAATGAGTGTATATTTTCAAAAATAATTTAAATTCACAAAGTAAAACATCAAATAAAGTGTTAATAATGTGTTTTCAATATAGTACAGGGTCAATAGAATTTTCAAATGACTCTTCTGTTTGTTTTTTGCATTTTCCATACTGTCCCAACTTCTCCAGAAATGGGATTGTACATGTATGAGTGTACGGTATAATACACCATGAGCAATACAACATCTCTGTGCTACAGAAGACTGAGCAGAAAGAGACGTTCCTTTGTGAAATGCTGTTAAAAGTCCTTGAAGTAAATCATGTCAGATAGCTGAGTGCAGTATGCTGAAGGTCAAACAATAGTGCTTGAGGTGTTCTGTGACTCTTTGTGTTAGTGTGAGTGCAGTGGGGTCAGCGCGAATCCCTGTGGCTTCTCCATGCTCCACATTCACACATACCAACGTTCACGCAAAATCTCTCATACCAGCGCCGTGGAAACCACACGCTCTCCATGGAAACAGAGTTGCGTTAACTGTGACGAGCCTACAACGCCAGCTCTTTTGTCTAATGGAGAGTCATGAAGAGAGTTTGGACCAGAGAGAGAGAGGTAGGCAAGCTGATCTCTATAAACCCCTCGCTCTCATCAACTCAACCACATTCACCCTGAGAGAAAAAGATCAGTTCCACAGAACTATGTTTGAATCACAGGTTGTTGTTATGTTTAGATTCTTGGTAGAGTTCCTTAAAGGTTCTATGGGTGGTTACTTTCTAAAACATGTGGGTCAAAAGAAAGTCCACATTCATTTACATGAAAGTATATATGATGCGTGTACAGCACTGCATTACTTTCGTTCAATATAATCATCTGTAACTGCTTTATCCTGGTCAGATTCACGGTGGTTTAAATGACCAATTTGTTTATATTCTGAAAAACAGAAACAACTAAGCACATCAGAAAATCTTGTGGGCAAGGGCCAATTAGAATTGTGGGAGCAGTCACTGATTGGTCAAACCTTCTAGTAGATCAGGAGGGATTGGTCAAACTTTCTACAAGAGCAGGTGGGATTGGACAAACATTTTGTGGGAGCAGGCTGGACTGGTCAAACTTTCTACCAGAGCAGGCAGGATTAGACAAACTTTTTACTAGAGAAGGCTGGTTTGGTCAAACGTTCTATCAGAGCAGTTGAGATTGGTCAAAACTTCTATGGGTGCAAGCAGGACTGGCCAAACTTTCTAACAGAGCAGGCAGGATTGGTCAAACCTTCTGTGAGAGACGATGGGATTGGTCAAACCTTCTGTGAGAGAAGATGGGATTGGTCAAACCTTCTGTGGGAGTAGGTGGGTTAGACTGTGAGTGAAACATATAGCGGGAGTGGGCAGGACTGGTCAAACTTTCTGTGAGTGCAGGCAGTATCAGCCAACAGGGGGATTGGTCAAATTTTCTGCTGAGGGCAGGTAGAATAGGGTCAAACATTCTGTGAGTGTGGGCAGGATTGGTCGGTCCTCCCAGTTCACTACAATGGAAAAGGAAAAAAGGTGCAGGAATGCAAAAATCCATCCATTTCTCGTACTGATTATTGCACACAGGGTCGCAACGGGCCAGGAGCCTATACCAAGGGACTCGGGGGGACAAGGCGGGGACATCCTGGATGCAGGGCACAATCACACACGCACACACTCACACAACCATTCACCCCCTATGGACAATTTGGAAATGCCAATCAGCCTACAATGCATATCTTTGGACTGGGGGATGAAACTGGAGTACCCTGAGGAAACACCCGAAGCATGGGGAGAACATGCAAACTCTGCAGACATAGAGGCACGAATCGAATGCCCAACGCAACCCGGAGGTACAAGGCAAACATGCTAACTATTAAGCCACCGTACATAAGCTTATATATCTTTCCAAAAAAAGGAATGATCATACCAGATTTTTGCTTTGCTACTTTCCTAATGCCTCTTATCAATTGTAGTTATGGTTTAAAAAAAAAAAAAAAAAAAAGAGGAAAAACACTAACTAGTAACAGTAGCTGTTTACTTAACCACTATGAGTAGTGGGAAATATCACAAAAAATAGGGTCCCCATAGGAACAAATTGAAATAATGAAATTAAATGTTTCTACATTAAAAAAAAAACTACCAGAAAGAGCAGTAAACAGTAGTAAATGAAACAGAGTCAATATTTGGTGTGACAAAAAATACAAATAAAAATAGTAGTCTCCAGTACAGTTTATGCAGTTTTATAGGAAACGAGCTGTAAGTTTTACTGAGCATCTTGCAGAACCAGCCACGGTTCTTCTGGAGACTTTGACTGTCACACTTGCTTCTTAGTTTTGCAGAAAAACCCATCAGCCTTCATTGTGTTTTTGTCTGAAAAGTGTCTCTCACGTAATATACTGCTTTCTTTAATGACACCCAGACATATTTCTGTAACATTTAATTTTGTGCTAGAAAACTAATGTTTGTGAATCTAAAATGCTTTTGTACTGACACGATAATATAGAAGTCACAAAATAAAATAAAGTTTGTACTAAAAAAAAAATAGGGTGCCTAAGATTTTTTGCATAGTATTGTATATATTTGGAAAACGTATATTTTTCTCTGGATTTTGATCTTCCATCCTTATAAAAATGGCAATTTAGGTCATGGAATGTGCCTTTTCTTAATTGCTGCACCATCCATTACAATGTACTGCACTCAAGGTGAAGGTCCACGCTCCATATTTTGAGCAATCTGCATGCTCTTACCTTTGTTTTTTTTTTTTTGTTTGTTTTTTACATGTTTGACATCAAATTTCACAACTCATTATCACCACCTATAGTGCTAGCTTGCACATGTCAGCATTTAAAAAGGTTTTCCATTTTCAAAAAAAAGTATGAACAGGACTACAAGCTGTTTTCCAAATCAGGATATGTATGGATGAGTCTAGAATTTAGGATTCCAATGCAATTCTGAGAATGTTTACATTCAGCATAGATTCATAAATTCATTGTGGTGTGAACATCCAGGCTCTCAAACACTGTCCCGGTGTCGGAAATGTCCCGGTGCATTGTGGGATATCATAAAGGCACTGGATTTCCTTCAACATGCTTTGACATATTGTAGTTTGTCATATGTTCAGATATTCACAATATGGCCAAAAGTATTTGGACACCAGACCTTCACACCCATGTGTGCTTGGTGAACATCCCATCCCAGATTTAATCCACTTTTGCTGTTATAAATGATCTGCACTCTTCTGGGAAGGTTTTCCACTAGATTTTGGAGTGTGTCTGTGGGATGTGTTCATATTCATGTCATTAAGTGAGATCAGGCATTGATGTTGGGTGAGGAGGTCTGGGGTGCAGTCGGCATTCCAATTCATCTCAAAGGTCTTCAGTGAGGTTGAGGTCAGGGCTCTGAGCAGGCCACTCAACCTTGTCAACCCATGGGAGTTTGAACACAGGGAAGTTTGCTTTGCATTGTGTGCAAGGAAATTGTCAAATACAAATTCATGTTATATAATTGAGTGCTTCCAACTTTGTGTCAACAGTTTGAGGAGGGAACACATACGGGTGGGATGGTCAGGTGTCCACATACCTTTGGCCATATAGTGTAATTTTTGCTGTTCATTCCAAGTCATATAATATATATACATATACATATATACACACACACATACACATACATACATACATACATACATACATACATACACACCACCTCTCTCTGGCTGCATTTGTGCCTTTGTTTGTTCTCTGTCAGGATGTCAGCTTGGTTTACATGTATGTGGCTTTTTTCTCCCTCCCCTCATTTAGTTATTTTGTTGTTTAAAGTATACAACTGCCTTAATTAGGATCATAGTATTTGGTCTTGCACCAGTATAATTTTCCATTCAATGTCATTATTTATTTATTTATTTATTTATTTATTTTGGGGGAAATGAAGTATCTCCATACCATTGTGCTCTGTTCACTGCTTAATGTTGTGTTCCATTACCCTGGGGCATCTTTTAGATTTTATAGCTATACAACTGTAACAATCATTTTTTCTTTATCTCAGCGAGGGTCCATATAAACAACTCTGATGTATAAATGGGTCTACAAAGCCATTTTCATCATCCTAATGGTAGACGTGTATGGTTGGGAGTGCAAGTAAGACACAGAGGAAACAGCACAGCAATCTTTTTAAGGGGAAAAAATCAGCAAGGTTAATAAAAGCCTATATGGGTTATTTTAAATAACAGAAAATGTGGAAGATAACAGTTAAATACTCGGTAGGTGGAATGAAAAATAAAAAAATAAACAAATCCTAGAAAATAAATTCCAATATTTCCACATATGCCTTATTGGATTTCTCTTATACAACATTATTGTTAATTTTATAATAGAAATTAAATGTAATATTTCATGTTGTATATAATTAGTGACAGGTTGTAGGTTGATTTTGCAGTTCTGTTGATGTAAATAAAAAAAGATTATTGCCAAGCCTCAATGGAAACTCAGTGTTAATGATATTAACTGCATTTTAGAGACTGAGAGAGAAGAGAGAGCGTGAGAGAGAGCGAGTGAGAGACAGACATTCATTTATGACAGTTCTCCCATTGACCAAAGTCTAATCTGAGGCAGTGCTGAAACTACTCAAAATCAGCAAACTGCATTTCAAACTGACGTTGCTTTAGAGACTGCTGGCAAAGAGACAAAAGAAGAAATGTATCTGCAGAACCTTCAAAGTGAGGCATTATGATAAAGGTGAAAGCAATTTCTCTGTCTAAAAGAGCAATAAAGTTCATCAGCAAGAAATGTCAAGGTAAATGCCATCGCAAACAGCCCAGCTGGGAGTTTTCACTAAGGTCCTTTAAGTGTTGAGCATTAACTCTTCTCCTCTCTTCGTTTTCTTCTTCGCCTGCAGTGATAGCTTCTATCAGTCAATCAGCTTTAGACAAGATTATGCTGGATAAAATAAACATGATGTCCTTCTATTTTCCTTTCCTCTGGCCTTTATCAATTCAAAAATCCATCATACTAAGAGGAATGAGAAGGAGTAAAGAACAAACAGAAGTATAGCCTTATTTCTTCAGTACATCATAGTCTCAAATATGATTACTTTTTTTTTTTTTTAAATCAACCTATTTTTGGAGCATGGTTTGAGTTTCTGATTCCAAATTGCATTGCAAAACCTAATTCTGCTGTGATGGAATTACCTTGTTACAGAAGTC
This sequence comes from Ictalurus furcatus, assembly GCF_023375685.1. Classification (NCBI taxonomy): domain Eukaryota; kingdom Metazoa; phylum Chordata; class Actinopteri; order Siluriformes; family Ictaluridae; genus Ictalurus; species Ictalurus furcatus. Next base: position 9,958,489 of record NC_071268.1, on the reverse strand, counting down.
TGCGGACGCAGGAGGCAATCTCATCATGTGAGATGCGAAAGAGGGAGAGAGGGAGAGAGAGGAGGCACTGAGAAAAGAGGAAATATTAAAAAGCGCTGACCCCCTGCAATGAAATTGTCCTTGAAATGTTGCTCTATTATTAGCGGCTCCAAAAAAGAGGACTGTGAACTAATTCTTGAATTCCACTGTAATACTTTACCAGAGTACTCACATTGAACTAAAAGCATGAAAACTATTAATAGAAAAACAGAAATAAAAAAAAAATGTATAATGAATATGGACATTAAAGAACTCAACTTGTTTTAAAGACTGAATAATGCACTAGACTACATTTATACTGTACTTACACAGTTACAATCAAAATTGTTCAAATCCCCATTGCAAATCAGATTTATTGTCAAAATTTACAGACATTCAGCTGTTTGCAATGAACAAATCAAACAAAATCAATGAAATAGTTCTATGCCTGTTTTGCATATTTGTGCTGTTTTGAGGGATTCTATTGAGGGGGTTGAATAATTTTGAAACTGGAGAAATCATAATAAGTTGCATTTTCAGTTGAATTTGGGGAAAACACTTGAAGCATTCGTTGTGTTGAACTATTTCAATCGCTTTTGTTAGGTTTGTTCATTGCAAACAAATGAAAGTCTGTGAATTTTGACAATAAACCTGATTTGCAATGGGGGTTGAAAAATTTTGATTAGAACTCTACATTTATAAATGTGGCAGAAACTTATTACAGACATATACCAGTCCCTCCATGATTTCGTTATTTTTGCAATCGCAGAAATTAACGCAAAATCAAGCAAACGCCGCAATATTCATAGGCGCTCGTAATTTTTCCAAATTTTCCGCAAATTTGGGCCAAGACATGTCATGTCACGGCATCACAACATGCATTTAGCCTCTTCGATTCACGTGTGTCAAACTGTACAACTAAACATCTCATTTACCAACAAACATCACTGTGAAAGACCGTGCAAAACATTTTTATGCAATTTCGCCAATTCAAGTAGCTTTCCACAAAAAAACTTTTCAAAAAATAAACAGTGAAAAAACCCACAGAAAAGCATTTATGGCTGCAACAATCACAAAAAAACTCTGCGAAATCCTGATTTACTGAGCAGAAGACTGAAGAACGTGCTTGTTTATGGATATCAAGTGCCATTGGAACACTAGATTACTACTACACTACTAAAACTGAAACAGAAACAATTTATAAAAAGGAAAGTAAAATAATAATAATAAAAATAAATAAATTACACACACACACACACATATATATATATATATATATATATATATATATATATATATATATATATATATATATATACACACACACACACACTATATATATATATATATATATATATATATATATATATATATATATATATATATATATATATATATACACACACACACTTTTTTTATTTATTTATTTTTTTAAACAGTGGATCTTCCACTGACATAATTATTAATGCAGCTAACAATAAAGAAACCTTCTGGCTTAAAAAAAAAACTAGTGTTTTTAAATAATAAATAAACAAACACTTTTTCCAATGAGAACCAGCCAAATGTGATAAATATACATAAATCACAAATATCACATAAATTTGGGATATAAATATACATAACGATGAGAGTATAAAAAGTATAAAATGTTGCCCTCTTTAAATGAGTTAAAATCACCCATCAAACAACCAATTAGAATGAGACCAAAGTTAAATTTTCAAAGCTCAGGAGTGTATAAAAACAATTAGAACAATTCATCACTCAAGTACATAAAAAAAAAAAAAAAAAAATTCCCCAAATTCCAAAACAGGGGTGGGCGATATGACAAAAAAAATTATCACCACAATCCCGGAAGACGTTTCTATGACGCATGATTTGGTTTCCTAACAAACTGCGAGCAAAACAGTGGTGTTACATTTTTCAAAACTGTGTTCAATTATATTTTTAAATAATGGTTCATTATTTATGAATGATGAAAAGAAAAAAAAAAAAACCTGTACAAAATTGTAACATTGCCAATTCTAAAGATTCAGTACAAGATTTTATCATACGATCAAAATTTGTTATAAAAATACTGACAACATCTGCAATATCCCAGAAAAGAGAATTGTGACATAATCACTATATTAATATAACATTAATATAACTGCCTCAATGATGTTGCAGCACATCAACACAACTTCATTTTCCAAATAATTTACGCATGCTTGAAAATTGGCAGCAAAACATCTTTTTTAAAAAAAAAAAAAAAAACTAAACTGAATTTCACAAATACATGAACAATAATATGGAAATAACTACTTTGAAATTCATAGAGCAATGAAACATTAGCTTATAATTTCGTGACACTTTGGTTTAAAGCAACACAAATTAACCAGCTTTCATTTGGCCACCGATTTAGCTTGTGGCAAGAGACACTAACTGAATGCAGAGCAATCTGTAGAGAAGCCATGTGGCGTAAAAGCCTGGCCTGAGGGCACAAAGACAACAGTTATTACCTGCAATCAAACCCATAACCTATAGAGCCATAACCATGTGCACTGACTGCTGAGCTCTGACCATCAAGAGAGAGACCTTTTCCACTGGGGACGGTGTGACCGACTGACCACGGAACTGTAACAGACAGGACCATGATGAGCAAATTAAATGGAACACCTCAGGCGATATATTACACAAGTCTTTCACTCACACACGCACACATGCTCACTCACACACTCACATTAACACATACACAAACACATTAACATGCTCAATTGCTCACCCATTGACCCGTACTCATATCCACCCACCCGTGGCACAGATGCACACAGTCTTGTGACTTAAACACCCACCCTCCCACACACGCACACGCACTCACACATCACTGCTGTTGTGTTTACCAATAGGATATCTGGATGGAACAAATAGCTTGCACTGCCCCTGAGCCAACTACTGAGAGGGCTGAGGGGTAATTTATCATTTTTGGCAGCTCTAGGGGGGTTGGCAAAGGATAAGCTGTCATATCTGCAGCGTGCTCTGGCTATCGACGCATTTGAGTGTGCGTGCGTGCCACTTTCGCAGTGACGCGCTCTAGAACGGTCGCTAGAGGACAAATTAAATGAGAGCTAGAATTCAATTTCCATCTAAACTGCTAGACGAGTCAATAGCGAAGCCCGCTGTTTTGGAAATGTCTAAAAGCGCCTGAAGTGCTGATGAAGTGCAAATCAGAAAAGGCCAGACTATGTGCGTGTTATTTACAAACACATGCACATAATGTGGTGGCACGTCTTTGAATGCGCGGTGATAAAACGCTTAAGTATACACACCAACAATAAGAACGGTCTCAAACGAGGACGCAAAAGTAAAAAGCAGATACAAGAACACTGTGTCAGCAGGGAGACCGCATTTGGTCCTTTGTCTTTAGCAGCTTGGTAAATTAGCTTGTAATGACTGCACAAAAAAATAGTGTCTGTGCCTTCTTGTTATTCCACTGGTTCAATTTCATAATTTTCAGGAAAAAAAAATAATAAATCTGATTCTGTAAGACAGTATGGGGCCAACTCCATCCCTGAATAACATCCGTTCCTGTTGGTGCCAGTCACGAGAAGATAACAAAACCCATCCACTAGAACCTTTTGTAATAGACCAGCTGCCAATGGAAATGTACACCGGTTTTCTGGTGCCAAAAGTTCCAATATGGTGACCTGTATCAATGTTTTCTACTATGTGAGAAACAAGGGGTGGTAGAGGTGTGGCTTGGGTGATGAGGAGTGTGTTGAGGTTGTTTGGGTAGTCAATATACTTGAGGAAACAGTGAAGGTGTTACCCAAACATCATCCATGGTTCTAAAGATTTCCATGTGGTCCTCCAAATGGAAGATGATGATGATGAGCTCATCCAATGGTGTGTTTAAATCATGTCCGAAAGATTGTAATTACACATAATAATCGTAATTACGAGTGGGAAACTCTGGATTTCTCCGAGATCAGAGTTTTCAAGTTGAGGGCGTGTCAGTAAGAAAACATGGCGGAATCAATTGATGCAACGTCTGTAATTGACGGTAAATTTGTTGAAATTTAATGATTACTCGTCTCAGAAGATTTCAGTTATTATGTGGTACAATAAAACAAACAAATTTCCTGCACAATATATGACAGCACTGAACAATTACGATATAATAAGCAATGATAAAGTTTACAGTGGCTTCAAAACACCTGATGTGCATTCTTTGTTCTTCATTTTCTAGAAGTAGACTTAAAAACCTTGCTGTATTTTTTTTAGTTAATTAAGAGACAGTACACGGCCATTTTGCTCTGACCAAAGTGACTTGAACGCACATGATGTCATAATTACTTGTAAATACGAACTTCCTAGGAGGACTTGAACGCACAGCAAGTTACAGTGCTGTGCTAGCTTGCTAGCAATATTAAAGTATGTAACATTAAACCTACTGAAAACCTCTTAATGTAATGCTAGGCAGATCGCTATAATTAGCGCTTTACATTAATGAAGCTATTCACTAGCTAGCTTATTGTCTTTAGCTAACGCACTTCACTGACAGCGCTTGCTGATTTAAAAAGGTTTGGAACACACACACACACACACACACAAAATATATATTTTTTAGAAGCCTAAAAATATTTTTCTCTTTTAATAACATCATATCACATTGCCAAGCATCAAAATGGTATAAATATGAAGCAATGGATACACAGTCAACTAAAAAAAAATAAAAATCCCCCCTATAACCTTGGACCACCTTAGCACTTCACATCAAATCCCAAATAATCCAGGTATGCTTGAAAATCACCTGCAAAATACCCTAGAAAGCCCTTCAGAGTGGGTGCTGAACTGGATTTTAATTCACTTCTGCAGCAGGCATCAGTGTATTAGAGTCTCTCCAGAGTTCTACTCGAGCCGTTTCATCTTCCTAGGCAGCCATCGGCTGCTGATTAATGCAGGAGAAAAGCTGGGCTGAAGCAAGAAAAAAAAAAAAAAAAGACAACAAAAACAGGTCTGTGTTCCCAAAAGAGAGATGCTTGGGTCATCAGAAAAAAAAAAATGGTGAGGTGTGCATATCAGAGCATGGCAGCTCGTTAGATTTCACACAGATAGCCTGCTGGGTTCAATGGGAATCGGTTTTGCCACACATGAAAGCTGAATGGTCTGTGATTTACGGCCTTCTTCACTACTCTCCACGCTTATTATTCAGGGTACGACTCAGTGACAAAGCAACTCTCTCACAGGTCTGACAGGTAGATTGACTAGGAAAGATAGCCCAAGTCTTCATGCCATCAGTGGAGCTTTTAAAACAGACTGATATGTGACCACTATCTAAAATGGCATTAAAAGACACCATACATCATATAGAGGCTGAAACAAAAACCCTTCTGCATTAGAGAAAAGCCTGGCATTGTATTTATTCATAGGCACGGGTAATGGCACCTGCAAACCTAATATTAGTGTTAATGTTAGGGGTTATGGATAGCATCACTTATACTGGCACTAACGTCATAAGCGCTACATTCAAGTTCATGCTGGGAAAGTAGAAAAGCAACAAAGTTAAAAAACAAAGTTTATTTATAACACCTAGCCATAATTTTCCATGAATTGTTCTAGTTCTAAGCCAGATGGTTTCATGACTATAAAGTGGTGGTGCAGAATAAATGCAAGAATAAATGGGCATGTAAATGTAAACTACAGGCCAAAACTTGGAAGCAACATTAACTTTGTAAAGAAAAAATATTATAAGAAACTATTTAGTTTATTTATATACAAAAAAAAAAAAATGTTTCACTTAAAATAAGTGAGCAACTGATTCTTAAAGTACCCAAACATTTCACTTCAAACTAATTCAAGTACTCTATATCAGGCTGTCTCAAACGTTTTTGTAGCCAGGGACCTTTTAATCTGTTTAAAAAAAAAAAAACCCTTCATGAAAGCTATTTAAATATGTACAGTAGTATTTTTCTTGATTTATTGGAGCCTTAAAGCTTTTTATTTCTGAATTGTCGACCAGCAGCACACACTAGACCCATGTGTACATTATTTACAGGCTACTTATTTTTGAGTTATTGAGGTTTGGATTAATTCCATTAGATTCAAGTGACCAGTCAAGTGACTGTTGAGACATGCTTTTCTAACTGAGGGGTAAAGTTCATCCCATAGGAGCCTGATTGATGGGAGAACCAGCAAGGTGACCATTTTTCATCTAAATGACACTTGGTTTCTGGAAGGTTTACTTGAATGCAAAATATTTCAACAGTAGTATTTTGATAAATATATATTCAAGCCACAGTGAATTCCTTTTCGAGTCATTTGGCAAGATAATACCTAATCGAGATAGTATAAGATTTGACGGTTTCTTTGGTTTCAACCAAAACTAGTCCATTTAAAAATGTCATATTTGGTCACTAATTCCCACCCAGCACAGTGACGATTGGCTATTGTCATTGTGATTGACAGGGGAGAAAGACTATGTCATCACTGTCAGGATTTGACATTGTGATGTCTTGACTGGATGCTTTTTCTGTTTCTGTCCGCTTAGGAGCCAAAAGTGGTTTACTTTTATGAGTCATGAAGCATGTTTTCAAAATCATGACAGAACTTCACTTTGAGCGAAACTTCGCTTTGAGGTGGAACCCACAGAAACCGCTCGTCATTCAGTGAAAACACAATTTAAAGTCACAGTTTATCGAGGCGTTAGACAGTATAGTTTTGTGGTGGCCAACTTTGGGGCACCCTGCAGGCTTTACCAAAACAAAAATAAAAAAACTAATTTAAAAAAAGTCTTAGCTTATGATTTACAGAAAATGTAGGTTAATAATGTGCTCAAACATGACAAAAAAAATCAAGAAGTGAAGTAAATCATTCACACTGTTGCATAAAAATCACCAGTTGCTTGTTGGAGTGGGTGACTTTTGGCTACACTATGCTTAAACAGCGTGCTCTTTGTTGCATGTATTGGTCGTGGTCTATCAGTTGCTCCTACCTTGTACAGAGAGGATGTGTGATTACAGCAGAATGTTTGCTCTGTGAAGACCAACACAAGGAAAAAAAAGGCTTAATAACAGATAACAACACCCGCTGAGAATAAGTACGCTGCACCAGAAGAGCTGCTCCTAATTGGACACATTGTCCATACATGATTGATTTGATCCTAATTAAGCTCTGAAGAGTATATTGAGATCACAGTGAGCGAGAGAGAGAAAAAGGGGGTGGGGAATGAGGAACAGAGAGACTGCTCCGGACAGATCTGGTGAATGTGCTTTTAAATATTCAACCCTATAATCAGACATATTGGAAAACAAGAGAGTAGCTATTAACATGATCAGAGCGAAAGAAAGGAGATGAGATGATAAGAGGCTGTTCAGCTGATTGTTGCTCATCGGTTACTTTCGTTCTTTATCTCATTATGGACACTTCTCTTTTACAATAATAAACTCACAATGAGGTCAGAAAATTTAGCTCACTTTCAATCAACACAGAAAAGAAATAACGAATGTATAATGTAGGACAAATTAACACTATGTAGCTCAGGGAAGAAAGGAAAAAAAAGAGAGAGGAAGGGCATTTTTTTTTTGCGACTGGCCAAAATTGCTTGATCTTGCTGCTGCTTTTTTGTGCTTTTCTGCGGAGAACTACTTGGCGAAATTGCAATTGCACAAAATAGTTTCGCATAGCCTTTCGCAGTGATGTTTGTTGGTAAATGAGAACTTTTAGCTCTACTCAAGTTTGACGCACAAGAAATTGGGCTTTGAATGAATGTGCATTGTGATGACGTCACATGATGCATCTTGGCCCAAATCTGCAGAAAATCTGCAGTAATACTGAAAAATTGCAAGCTTCCCCAAATATTGCACAGTTTGCTCGATTTTGCATTCATTTCTGTTAAAGGAAGAATTTTGTGGAATTTTTATACAAGTCAAATTCAAACAATAATTAAAAATGCTAAATTTAAACATGTATATGATTTCAAATCCAACTGAAAAATACGCATTTGCTACCATTATTAAAATACAAATGTGAAATAACTCTGGCATTTTATTTTCGGTGTAGAGCTGGTATAATTTTGCTATTTTGAAAAACTAATTCGCAATCCTTTAATTTGTGACCGCACTCACCCTAACGCTACGGCTCGCAACACCCGAAAATAAAATGCAAAGTTGTCCGCTCTGGTGTCCACTCTGCCATGTACACTGTATTTATAGCACACCAGAGATAATAATATAGACAAATATCATCCAATATTTGTCCACTGCAAATTTGGCCAACAAGAAAAATGGCTGCAGATTAAACAGTGCACTATATGGGGAAAAGGGGTCAAATTTAGATGCAACAAATTAGAAATAATGAGAAAGTGCTCGCCTTGTACACTTTTTTGAGAAAGTATTCCTATTCCTCCTACGTAAAGTTATGTGCATCCAAATGAAGTGTGGATTTGAAGTGAGCTGGCATAGCAGATGGTCATTTCAGCACTTTGTTCATTTTTTAAATCCACACCACGTTTTCAGATAAATCTCTGACTGTGCCACAACAACAATGAAACAAAAGAACCTGGTGAAATTTTAATGTGAGCCAAACAAAAATAGGAGGAAGGGAAAGACCTGCGGAACTGGATAAGTCGTGGCATGACTCGCTCCAAACATCTATTATTCAACTCCGGCTTTTGAGTGAGCTCAATAATACATGAAATTTGAACTAAGCAGATACAAGCAGCACGAGATTGATGAATTATTAGTTGATGGGACAGTGAAAGAGAGAGAGAGAGAGTTTGAGAAAGTAAGTCCGAGACAAAGAGAAAGAGATCAGCCTGGAAAGTTGTATCCGTAAGTGAAATTTACAGTCACCGAGTAGGTTTCTGTCCATTTCTGACACAATCAGTAATCGAAAACATAGCAGTATGTTTGTTTGTTTGTTTTTTAGCACTATCTGAGGAGTCATTTCATCAGAGGATTGAAAATGTGAATTATAGGCAATTAACATATCACAGGACTGCTGCAAATCTCAGTACCAACAGCAACATGCGAGCATCTGATCCATGTCTCTAATTCATTCTGGTTGATCAATTAAATGATCAGTTTTATTTTATTTATATAGTGCTTTTAACAATGGACAATGTGACAAAGCAGCCCTACAGAACACCACATCCATAATCAGCAAGACATGAGAGAGTGGCAAAGGAAAATCTCCCGGAGAAGAAATTATGCTCAGTTAGAAGTCAGTATGATTTCAAAAGGACATATACATCGTCTCACTGTTTGCACTTCACATCATGTCCGAAGCTCTGAACTGTCTTTTATGGCATGCAGTTTGTCCTGGAAACACAGCTGATGTTATGTCTTGCTATGTAAGTGTGTATGAGCCTATAAAAATTGAGGACCATAAAAATTGACAGCTAGCTACTGTGAAAACACGTGCACTTATTCCACACTACACAAAAGGAATAGATCTCGTTCATTCCTTCCTTTAAACTAATGCACAGAACTGCTCGATCAGGGAATATTGTCAATAACATCTGAAAAAAAGTTCAATTCATTCAATAAAATAATGACCTACCAGGTGTTGGCTTTGTTATTCTCCATTAAAATGCAGACAGAACACCGATTTTAATAGTTTAGTCCAATCTTATATTCCATTACAGCACAAGCTTTTGTTTCATGACGTGCCTCCATCTTCATTTGCATCGGATACGTAACATCAGCCAATGTTAAGTGAGTAATGACCTAGCCTGTTTTACCGCTCTCTTTCTCGCTCTCCCTCACACACAATCTCCTGCTTCCTCTCTAGTGCATGCTCTCTTCCTCATGTTCCCTCACTCGACTTCACAAGCTCTCTCGCTCACTCACTCTGTCTCTCTCACGCTTTTACGCTTCTCTCATGCACTCACAGTTCATGTTTTATTGGCACGGATGTTAGGTTGTACTATTGCCAAAACTAATATTATAGGCAAATCACAGGAAAAACACAGTTAACCATAAAATTATTCATTTCAAACATCAAATAACAACATGTAATGAAAAAGAATACATGATTATAGTGATAATACCTGGCAAGTGAAATTATTTAATGTTTTTCCCCCTAAGACTACACACATTTGGCAGTAGTAGAATTTCACTTCTCTTCATTCCCTGAATGATGGTGCACACCTGAAATTCAGGGCTGATGTTGCATATACTCCTAAATGATTTTTTTCTAATTCTCGGTGGCCACTCTAGACTGCAACAGGCTGAACACGGACATACTGGAGGTGGTGGTAGTGGAAAATAAGGTGATCTTTTATTTAGGATCAAGTGGAGGGGTGAAGGTGTGGAGGTGAGGGGAGCGGCGTTGGTGATCACGGTCCTCCGGGGGGGCCGCACTGAGTAGGCTGGAACAGCAGTGAGACGGGACCCAGGGGGCGTGAAGCAGGCCAAGGGTGCCAGCGAGGGGTGTAGCGCAGTTGGGGAGCTTCCTCTCTGTTGTCGTTGTCGTCATCTGGAGGGCAGAGAGAGACATGCGACAATACTTGTGCATTCGGAGAACGAATTCATATCCTGTCCCTGCTGCTCCCTTTTATAGCCGGCTGTCTTCTGCCAGACTGTGAGAAGCTACTCCACTCATTGGCTATGAGTGGAGTAGCCACTGTGAGTGGAGTAGTAGTTTCTGACGCCCCGCTTTGCAGCCACGCACTCTCTTGCTGTCCAAAACAAACGAGAAGCTGAAATGGCGCCGTCCATTCACCCGGCTGGCAGTTGCCCAAGGAGCGCCGTGTTTACGTATGCGGGCTGCAGACCTGTTGTCACAGTACCCCCCTCCCTCAGCTCCGAGCCCACTGCCAGCGAGAGTTGGGCCCAAAGGGCATGTCTCCTGGAGAGGTCATCGGCATTTCCATGCTGCTCTCCCACTCTGTGCTGGACCTGGAATGAGAAGTACTGCAGAGAGAGGAACCATCGAGTTACTCTGGCATTCATGTCTTTCGCCCGGGTCAGCCATTGTAGAGGGGCATGGTCGGTGACCAGGGTAAAGTGGCATCCGGCCAGGCCAAGTTCCACGACGGCCCACTTGATGGCAAGGTTTCTTATTCCACAGTGGCGTACTTCTGCTTGGCAGGGGTGAGCTTTCTGCTGACGTAGAGGACCGGGTGCTCTTTCCCATAGAAGGTCTGGGACAGGACAGCTCCCAGCCCTGTCTCAGATGCATCCATATGGACGATGAAGGGAAGGAAGAAGTCACGGTTCCTGAGAATGGGTGAGCTGGTGAGAGCCTGCTTGAGAGCCTGCTTGAGAGCCTGAAACGCTCACTCTGCATCCTCGGTCCATCACACCCAGTCCGGTTGTCCCTTCTGGGTGAGGTCTGAGAGGGGGGAAGCTAGACAGGAGAAGTTAGGGATAAATCTCCTGTAGTGACCGCTGGTGGTACTGAAGGCGATCTTGGGTCTCTCTTCTATGGCCAGACTGACCTGCCAGTAGCCCTTTTTTTTTTTTTTTTTAGATCCAAGGTGGAGGTGAACCGGGCCCTCCCCAGGTGCTCTACCAGGTCATTGACTCGGGGAAGAGTAGCTGTCGAACTCTAACACTTGGTTCAGCCTCCGGAAATCATCACAAAGGTGGATGCTACCGTCAGGTTTCAGGACCACCACTGTGGGGTTAGACCAGGGTCTGGCAGACTCCTCCATGACCCAGTCCTGTAACATCTGGCTAACTTCCTCCTCAATAGCATGACGGCAAGTGTCTGGGACACAGTACAGCCGCTGTCTGATCACCACTCCCGGTGGGGTTTTAATCTCGTGTTGAACCAGGTGGGTCAGGCCTGGGGTGGATGAGAAAATGTCTGCGAACTGGTCTACCAGCTCCGTTAGCTCCTGGTGCTACGCAGGGGTGAGGTCCTTTCCCCGCTGGACCAAGGTACACTCGTCAGTAGAGAAGGCAGACAGTACTGGGGTACTGGGTGTCTGTGCACTTACCCAGTTGCTGCAGGTGGTATTTCACTGGGCAAATCCTCTAGCGGACTGTATAAGGGCCCTACCAGCAGGCCAGGAACTTGCAGGAGGCATTTGGGAGTAACAAGAGCACCTGGTTGCCCGACTAGAATTCCTGGGGCTGGGCTGGTCGGTTATAGGTCCGCTGTTGTTCTCGCTGCGCCACCTCCATGTGCTCGCAGAAGATTGCCATGACCCAGTCGATCCATTCCTGCATCTCCTGTATGTATTCCACCAAGGAGCAGAATGGAGAGGGTTGCTCCTCCAAAGCTTTGCAGGCCACGTCTAACAGTCCTCGAGGTTTCCGGCCGAATAGGAGCTCAAAGGGGGTGAACCCCATGGAGGTCTGGGGCATCTCCCAGATGGCTAAAAGGACGTAGGGAAAAAGGAGGTCCCAGTTTCGACACATATCACCCATTAATCAATATACCTTGGTCTGTTAAGATGTTCTTGGGGATCCCTACGTGGCTGAACAGGAGCACCAGTTCTCTGGACATCTTCCGGGAAGTGGCCTACCACAGCAGGACTACTTTGGGGTACCTCGTGGCATAATCGAGGATCACTAAGATCTACTCATGATGCTGGTCAGTCCAGGTGAATCAGGGGCCAGGTTCTGGGGCACGGCAGAACCAGGAGATCACAGGGTTGGCCTCGGTGTTCGCTTCGTGGACACAGAAGACTGGGAAGTACTTCCCGAATCCAGGAGGGCGGTGACCAGCTTGTCATTTACCTTGATGGTCAGGGTTGGGGCATTGGGTGGCACAGTGGCATGAAGGGCACAGCCAGCCAGCCAGGGCTTGTTGACTCACTGTGCCGGGACCAGGTCCAGCTTAGTAAGCATGGGCTCGTCCTGGGGTGTCCCATAGGCACGGCGGTTTTCTGGAGGTCTCCTCTCCCAGTGTAGCCAGGGCTCCGACTTCCGTGAGGCTTGGCCCCAGCAGAGTCTCGGCAAGTTGTCTCTCCGCTCGCCCCTGCTGATGCTCAGGGTGGTGAGGGTGCACTCGAGGGCTTCCACCATCTCCCTGAGTGTTCAGGCGTTCCTCATCCCCAATGCCTTGCTTTCTTCAAAGCGCTTAAGGTGCTCTTTTATTTAGGATCAAGGGGAGGGGTGAAGGTGTGAAAGTGAGGGGAGCGGCCTTGGTGATTGCTGTCTTCCCGGTGGGGGCCGTAATGAGCAGGCCGGAGTAGCAGCAAGACGGGACCCAGGGGGCGTGATGTAGGCCGAGGGTGCCGGTGAGGGGTGCAACGCAGACAGGGCGCTTCTTCTCGTCGTTGGTGGCAGCGTCTGGAGGGCAGCGAGACACATGCATCAATACTCATGCATTCTGAGAATGAACTCGCACCGCTGTCCTTGCTGCGCCCTTTTATAGCCGGCTGTCTTCTGAAAGATGGTGAGGAGAAGCTGCTCCATTCATTGGATGTCACCTGTGTGTATTTCTGCAACCCCGCCTCACAGCCACACACTCTCTTGCTGTCCAAAATAAATTGGGTTCTAAAATGGTGCTGTCTTTTCAGCATCCGGCCGACAGTTGCGTGTGGAGCGCTGTTTATGTGTGCGGGCTGCAGGCCTGCCATCATATCTCTCTCCCTCAGCAGAGGTTAGGAAAGATTCTCGGGACATAAGTTTGCAAAAAAAAGGACACGATTGTACCAAGAGTCATAAAAAATTCATAAATGGTGCAAACTCGAGCACAGGATTTGTTATTAATCACGCTTGCTATTTTGAAACCTGGAAGTTGAAATAACTTTACCTTAAGTTAGTAGCTCCCTCACTCACTAAGCCACCCACTCAGTCACTCATTCAGTTACTAACTCATTTGCTCACTTAGTGAGTTAGTGAGTCACTCACTCACTAACTCAGTGTCACTCAGTCAGTCACTCACTCATTCAGTCAGCCATTCAGTCAGTCATTTGCTCACTTAGTCACTCACTAACTAACTCACTGTCACTCATTCAGTCAGTCAGTCAGTCACTCACTCATTTGCTCACTTACTCACTGTGTCACTCAGTCAGTCAGTCACTCCCTCAGTCATTCACTCACTTGGTTAAACCCCAATTTGTGGCCCAGAACTCGAATTACAGCTCTGATTTATAGATGGGTCAGAGCTAAACTAGAGCAGGTCACATTAGGACAGACCAAGCGCTGGAGAGCACTCTATATCAGTCATCCATGCTGCCAGGTTAGATAATGAGCTCACTCTTTCTCCACAGAAAGGGAAGAGTGTGTGAGTGTGTGTTAGTGTGTGTGCATTGAGGAAGTATCACATCTGATACAAAGCTGCTCAGTGTCAGAACTGATAACATATGCTCAATACTGGAATTATAATAATTTATTTACATACAGCCATTTTTTTTAGCCATGTTAAAAACAATACAGTTTTATTACTGCTGTTCACATACATACACACACACATACACACAGCTCATTAATAGACTGCATTCTTTCATATTATAAATCTACAAGACGGTACCCTGTTACTATTCAATTCAACTCAAGAGATTAACAGTGAAATACACATAAATAAATACATTTAATAAATTTAAAAAAGTAAATATTCTACAATTGAATTAACTTTAAACTTAGTAAACAATCTTAATAATTTTTTTTTGGATTTTTGTACAACTTTTACAACTTTTACAACTTGTACAACTGCATTCTAAATATTTTTGCTGTAGCCTGTTTTATCTACCATTTTTTTGTTTGTTTCCAGCACAGATTTGCCTCAAATGACAACTGCATTCGGCATAAAATACGTCTACAAAATGTTTGACTGGAAAGCTTCTGATTAAACAGCAGACTCAGTAGATAAATATTTAAATGTAAGTCAACTAGATATCATCATTACTAGAGTTCATCATTATTGTAGTCGTTTATGTTTAAGTTGTGTGGTGGTCTGGGAAAACCTGCAAGATGCTGCTGTGGCTGAATTCAGGCAAACATCCAACAAGTCGAACTCACAGGCATGCCTCCACCACCAGCACCAAGTCTAGTCCTTCGTCCTAAATCGTATACTAGAAATACCCTTAAACTATACTTCATAGGAAGGAAGGAATAGGAAGGAATCTATTTCAGATATTTGACCTTGACCCTGTTTGAATCAATTCCAAAATTGAATCAGTTCATCTGCTGGTTACAGTGATAATCCCATAGAAATCCTGCAAACATCCAACCACTCATTCTTTAAATATCATTCTAATAAGCATCTTGGACAGACATACAGAAGAACCCATGTAAGAAATCATACATGGCCAGAATATGGGCCTGGAGTTCCTGAATATGAACGTGTAAGTAACATCTCTGTATGGCAAACAGAAAGGAAACAATTGAAGATAAACTATTTCAGACATCTGATCTTGCTGTGACCTTGACCCTGTTAATTTCTAAAACTATTTAAGTTCATCTGCTGGTTACAACGATTATTCCACATAAATCCCACGGTCACGTATTTCCCCCTTGCACCGAGCACTGCATGCCACGACTCTCAGCAGCACACAGAGCTACGACACACTTCCTTATTGTCTAGTGTTTGTTTACGTTGTCACGTGTGTTTTCATTTTGGTTCATGTCTTGTCTCCTCGATTGTCTTGTTATTGGTTGTCTCCCTAATGAGTCATGATTATTCTCACTTGTGTTTAGTTTGCCCTTGATTAGTTTTTGTATTTACAGCCCTCGTGTTTCCGTGTTCGTGTTGAAGTAGCCGCTCTGTGTCATTGTGTACCAGTCTACACCAAGCCGTTGATTATTAATTGTTTCCATGGTTTCATCTCCTTCCGGTTTTCTCGTTTCGCTGTTGCCTAGTCTTGTTCATCGCCTAACCCGTGCCTGAATCTTACTTTGCCTTTGGATCACATTTCTGTTCAGTTCGCTACTTTTAATAAAACCATTGAGTACCTGCACATGCGTCCTCAATTGAATCCCGACACCTACACGCATTCAATTTTTTAGACATCGCGCTAATGAGAATCTCGGATGGACACAAGGATGGACTATCCAGAAATAAAAATTCGGAAAAATTTGACCAGAGAGTTTTGTAGGATTTTTCCCTATAACATACTTTCACGCCTTAACTTTAACTATAAATATGCATCGTCAAACTGACGTGGAAATGTTTTTATTTACTTTTTAAATCTTTCTGCCTACAATCGTGTTAGATAAGGTGGCAGTTTAAAAACAGTCAGTTTGAAACCTTTTAAAGATTTCTTCACACAGTAAATGTCACGCTTTAGATAACTTTAGATCAAGCTGTTAGATAACTACGCGCCATAAGCCTTACACACATGAATGGACAAAGGCTCAATAATTTCAGTAAGTTTTGTAATACCAGCTGTAAATATGTCCGTGATGTGCCTGTGCTATGGGAATAGAATCTTTTAAATGCAATTCTCTCCCTTTTTATTTTGTGGGGGGGGAATGCGTTGGGCTGGGTGTGAGCAGAATTTAAAATGTTAGAACTTTACTTGTAAATGAGATACATACAAGACAGAAACATACTTCAGTCCAGGAATCCATGCAGTTTTCAGAACTATATATAGAAGATTTTTTTTTTTTTCCCACCATGTGAAGGGCTTTCCCAAGGCCACCACACATTTATTAAGGAAGATAAAATCATTATTACACGATTAATATACAACACATTCCCACCCTCCAGCATTCACATGCTGAGCTCTAGAACTCTGCTAATGCTATTTTAATGACACACAGTAGTCTGTAAATATCGCCTGCTCGGCATCAAAGAAATTTATCATTTGTTTCTATTGGAAAAATGGCCAAGTATATGAAGGAAAAAGGGAACAAGAGTGAGAAAGGGAGGGTGTGTGTGTGTGTGTGTGTGTGTGTGGATCTGCTGTTCGTATCTAAAGGAGCATATAACACTCTCTTCCCCATCGGGCAAGCTGGAACAGACAGCTATTGTGTGAGCGTGACCCTCCCGTATCCCACAAGGCACTGCATGATGAATGGGCCTTCCAGAACCTACGGCCCCCGCCGGCACTTCGCCTCGCTTCTTCCCAGGGCTGCATGTCTCTCTCCCCGCTAGCCCTGCCTCGAGCGCTCCGACTCGCTCCCTTTGTCACTTTCGCCTTCTTTTCTTTTCCTCCTTGCCCTTACAGCCGGTGAGATTAATGCGTGTTCCACTACACTTTGGACTCCATACTGTGTTCTGTCACGATAACGCATTACCCTCCCCAAGTCCATCATGGTTTTAAATCACAGCGCTGATGAGATTTTGTTCTTGTTGTTGTTTTCTTGAGCGATACTGCATTTCCAGAATAATGTTTTTTTTTCTTCTGAAACGTTCACATGCCTCAAGGGGACACAAGCTTCAATTCCACTTCATACGCCAAAATGTCAGCGGTCCCTGTAAAAGTGGTAACCTAACCCCAAAGATTTCTTGTTGGAGATGCAAGCACGGTACTGAATCTCCAACTACACCTATTACATGGTAAGATCCTCCACTGCATATGAATTTTTTTAGAATTTGCATGTGATCTTGGATGATGTCCAAGACTTATTTTGAAATTAAATTCCGAGGCTTTCTTTTTTACTTGATAGTCAAGTTGGTCTATTTTCATTTCACTTTAATTACCAACACAATGCTGTTCGACTAACTTTCATCTCTAACTAAAGATGATGCAGCAGAGCTTTAGTCCTTTAGTACAGCTAAAAGGTCTCATTTACATACAAACGTTACAGCGAAAGACCATGCAAATCTATTTCATGCAGCTGCAATTTCACCAATTCAAGTAGTTTTCCACAAAAAAGCAAAAAAAAAATTTTTTTTCAATGCAACTCTGCAAGTTGCATTGCAAATTTTTTAAAAAGCTGCAGCAAAATCGAGCATTTTTTGGCAGAACAACAACAAAAAAAAATTCACGGACTGACTCTGCTTAAACGGATCAGCTTCCAAAGTTTCAACTTTTCTACCAATAACAGTGTCAACACCATGGCGCTCGTCACCTCATAGATCGCTACTCAGCCGAGTCTCTGTTGTCTCCATTAGCATTATGTTGGGAGTCTTGGAAATAGTGATTGAGAAAAGAAGCCCTTGTTTTTGTTTTGTTTTTAGGTGCTAACAGCGAAAGCTGATTGTTATTAATTATGCTTCAGGTTAATCCTGTGCCATCAGCGCAGCAGACAACAGCTAACATAAAAATACAGCCCCAATCAACAACATACTAGAATTAATAAGCACGTCAAATACTTCGATATAAATCATCTTTAATGTGTTTCAGGCTGGAGTTTTCCTTTAACAGGTTTTACGACTTAACGTGAATAAAATCCGACAAATCAGAAACCTGAGATTACACCGACACGTCCTGCTTTTCCAGTAAAGGAAATATTAGTATACATAAACATAAGTACTGGAAACTAAGTCTTCAAAATCAATAACAGACATGAAAAATTGTTGGCAAGAAATGCCTTTTATTGATTAGTTAGCTGAGGAACAACATATGAAAGATGAATTTTGGTCGGACATGTGGGAAGTGATGCTGAAGTCTTTGAATAGAAAAGAGAATTTTAAATGATCGCCTGAAGAGAAAGTAGATTAACAAAACAGCGTAGTTATCCAAGCCTTCTGTTTCCTAAGCCACCAAAAGTTGTAAGCAAGAAGACCTACAGGAAATCCCGGCTCAAACTACTCGATTTTCAGGCTTCTGGAAAAAACCGAGGCTTTCGTTTGGAATTCTGTGCTGGTTAAAATTGCCATAAAAAGACCTGTTTAATCCATGTTATGAGGTTGTCACCCATTTTAATATGCATTTGCTATTAAAATGGTCCCAGCTAATCCAATATGGAGTCATTTCATCCACTGTATAACTGTTAATATGGGTGACTTGTCCACTAATCGTAGGGTTTACGGTTCGATTCCCGGCCCACATGACTCCACATGCCGAAGTGTGGGCAAGACACTGAACCCCAAGTTGCTCCCGATGGCAAGTTAGCGCCTTGCACGGCAGCTCTTCTACCAATGGTGTGCGAGTGTGTGTGTGTGTGTGTGTGTGTGTGTGTGTGTGTGTGTGTGAGTGTGTGTGTGTGAGAATGGGTGAATGAGAACCAGTGTAAAGCGCTTTGGATAAAAGCCCTATACAGTGAGGGAAAAAAGTATTTGATCCCCTGCTGATTTTGTACGTTTGCCCACTGACAAAATGATCAGTCTATAATTTTAATGGTAGATTTTTTTGAACAGTGAGAGACATAACAAGAAAATCCAGAAAAACGCATGTCAAAAATGTTATAAATTGATTTGCATTTTAATGAGGGAAATAAGTATTTGACCCCTTCTCAATCAGAAAGATTTCTGGCTCCCAGGTGTCTTTTATAGAGGTAACGAGCTGAGATTAGGAGCACACTCTTAAAGGGAGTGCTCCTAATCTCAGCTCGTTACCTGTATAAAAGACACCTGTCCACAGAAGCAATCAATCAATCAGATTCCAAACTCTCCACCATGGCCAAGACCAAAGAGCTCTCCAAGGATCTCAGGTACAAGATTGTAGACCTACACAAGTCTGGAATGGGCTACAAGACCATTGCCAAGCAGCTTGGTGAGAAGGTGACAACAGTTGGTGCGATTATTCGCAAATGGAAGAAACACAAAAGAACTGTCAATCTCCCTCGGCCTGGGGCTCCATGCAAGATCTCACCTCGTGGAGTTGCAATGATCATGAGAACAGTGAGGAATCAGCCCAGAACTACACGGGAGGATCTTGTCAATGATCTCAAGGCAGCTGGGACCATAGTCACCAAGAAAACAATTGGTAACACACTACGCCGTAAAGGACTGAAATCCTGCAGCGCCCACAAGGTCCCCCTGCTCAAGAAAGCACATATACATGCCCGTCTGAAGTTTGCCAATGAACATCTGAATGATTCAGAGGACAACTGGGTGAAAGTGTTGTGGTCAGATGAGACCAAAAAGGAGCTCTTTGGCATCAACTCAACTCGCCGTGTTTGGAGGAGGAGGAATGCTGCCTATGACCCCAAGAACACCATCCCCACCGTCAAACATGGAGGTGGAAACATTATGCTTTGGGGGTGTTTTTCTGCTAAGGGGACAGGACTTCACCGCATCAAAGGGACGATGGATGGGGCCATGTACCGTCAAATCTTGGGTGAGAACCTCCTTCCCTCAGCCAGGGCATTGAAAATGGGTCGTGGATGGGTATTCCAGCATGACAATGACCCAAAACACACGGCCAAGGCAACAAAGGAGTGGCTCAAGAAGAAGCACATTAAGGTCCTGGAGTGGCCTAGCCAGTCTCCAGACCTTAATCCCATAGAAAATCTGTGGAGGGAGCTGAAGAGTTGCCAAACGTCAGCCTCGAAACCTTAATGACTTGGAGAAGATCTGCAAAGAGGAGTGGGACAAAATCCCTCCTGAGATGTGTGCAAACCCGGTGGCCAACTACAAGAAACGTCTGACCTCTGTAATTGCCAACAAGGGTTTTGCCACCAAATACTAAGTCATGTTTTGCAGAGGGGTCAAATACTTATTTCCCTCATTAAAATGCAAATCAATTTATAACATTTTTGACATGCGTTTTTCTGGATTTTTTTTGTTGTTATTCTGTCTCTCACTGTTCAAATAAATCTACCATTAAAATTATAGAACAATCATTTCTTTGTCAGTGGGCAAACGTACAAAATCAGCAGGGGATCGAATACTTTTTCCCCTCACTGTATAAGTGCAGACCATTAATATCTTCTTGTCCAGAGAGGGTGAAATGAAGAGGTAAAACTTCAGGGGCAGAAAAGCTCTCACAGAAGAAAACCAAGCTTTCATGGTCATATTTCCTTAAAGGTGCAGATTACAATGATTAAAAAAATATTTATAACCCATACTCGTATCATTTCAAGGAAAACACAGAAAATCTGTGATTCATTACAGGGTGTCCGGAAAGTCTCCATACAGTAATGGACTATGTTTGCCAGCACCACATCGGCTGTGCCTTTGTCAGTGGACAATCCTGGAAGGACTGGTTATTCCACTGCTCTGGAGGGTATAAAGGCAGGAATGGTGTTTTAGCGTGTACATAACTGAGTGTATATGATGCTACTTACAGCAAATCATTCTGTTAACTGAATCTCAGCAGGGGAAGCTTGAGGAAGACATTACGCTACTCAGTGTGTGAAAAATCTCTTATTCATCTTTCTCGATTACTCTTTGCTTCTGTTCTCTCTCTCTCTCTCTCTCTCTCTCTCTCTCTGTCTGTCTTATTGTCGTCCTCTCTCTGACACTCCCTCTCTGTAATTTTCTGTCTCACTTTGTTTCTTTCTTTTTCTCTTCTTTCTCTTTCTTGCTCTCTCTACCTTTCCTGCGCTGTCTCTTTCTCTCCATCTCTCTCCCCCCTCTCTCTTATCTCTAACTCCCCCGTCACTACTTCTTCCTTGTTCTCTCTGTCTCTGTATATCTATCTGTCTCTTGCTCGGTGTCTATCTCTCTCTCTCTCTCTCTCTCTCTTTCTCCCCTTCTGCCTCACCTTCTTTTGCAGTCTCTATCTTTCTGTCTCTGTCTGTACCCCTCCCCTTGTCTCCCTATCTCTTTTCTTTCTCAGCCTCTCTCTCCTTCTCTCTCTCTCACTCTTTGTCTCTGTTTCTCTCTCACTCTCAATCACACGCACACACACACACACATTCATTATCCCCGACAAAACCCCCATCTTTCATTAATGAGACCTGAAGTTCAGGTCTGAAAGGAGTACTGAGTAGAGGTGAAAAATGGCCCTAGGTAAAAGGAAATTACATTCAGAGAAAAAGGATGATATCTTTAAAAAAGAAAAAGAAAAAAAAAACAGGATATCAAGACATTATGTAAGATGTGAGAAGAAATAGATGTGATTCAGCACTCAGAGCCACATTAGACTAAAATGAAAGCTCAACTAAAGGGAGTGTAGGATATCTTTAAATAAGGTGATGTCTAAAATGGTCGTAATAGAAGATACACAGACACACAGGCTCCCTTAAGGATAACCATGTCACATTGTTCTCAGAAATGTGTTATGTAGTACATCATCCATGCTCCGTTAGCATTCTCCCGTGCGCTGATGTATCAGCCTTTACTCAACATATTACGTTACAACACACATTAGTTTGAAAGCGCAGCAACACACACATAGGTCACAGCAGGTTTACCAATGTGTACTTAATATTCTCAAGTAGAGATGTACCGATACAAAATTTCTCAGCCAATACCAATAACCGATTATTCAGAGTGATATCGGCTGTCATGATCTCGCCAGCAGATGGCGCTGCGGTGGAGATGTGCACGGAGAGCCGGAGGGCGCGCACGTGCACGACCCAGAGCGAGCACATGCTTGCGGGTTACGTAGGAACTATGGAGACTTTGTTTACAATGGACACCTGCGTTTGTTTCCGTTTTGTCTCCTCCTCGTTTAGTCATTGGTTGTTTTTCGAGGGTGTGTACTAATTGTTACCAGCTGTCAGCGATTAAGGTAAATTACATTTGTTATTTAAACCCCTCGTGTTGCTGCGCACTTCACGCAGTATTAAATGTGCTAATGGGTAAAGCGGTAACGGAGTGTATAGATGTCGATACAGTTAAGTTTCCATGTCCTGTTCTCGTTTCATGCCACAATTCCAGTGTAATGTCTAGACCTCGTTTTGTGTTTGACCTTAGTTTGAGATATAAAAGGTATAGACCCCATGTATGTGTTAGCTACCTAGATGCTAAGCGGTAGTGTTTCCATGTCCTGTTCTAGTTTCATGTTTCATGCCCTCGGTTCTAGTTTAATGTTTAGACCTCGTTTCTCGTTTCATGTATAGACCTTGTTTTCCCGTTTCACATACACTGACTTTAGCTGTGAATAAATACTGGAACCTGCACTTGCTTCAGTTTTGAGTCCGTTACGTAACATCAGTCGATACCAATAACCGATACCGATAGTTCTGCCTTTTATGCCTTCATTTACATTAATAATAATTAATTCCACAATTCTGAAAGAAATGTAAATAAAAACTTTATTCTCTCCATTTCAACAAGTTGTTTCACAGTAACTAGTCTCATAAACAGAAAACACATTACTCACATTAACATTAACACATGAACTCAATTCTGAAGATTAAAGTAAGATTATTAACTTATTGAATGTTATTAATTCATATTGACAGAATTAATTGACCGAATTGTAAAAAATCCTCCTGTTAGTCTCACATTCACTCAGCACAGACAAAAGCATTTCTACTTCATCATTAACATCAAACTGCTAATATACAATATACACTTTTTTATATATTAACATTAACTGGATATGAAATATACTACTCTACAAATATATTTTTCTGTGTAATATATACTTTTTTGTCAACTCATCTTCATTTAAATCTTTCAACGGTGTACTGGAGCTTTAATTCAGCTCGAGCAGCGCAGCAAAAAAATAAATTAGACTTGTTGCCGAAACTCCCGCTTCACCGCTGCAGCGTCCGGTGTAAAATTTGATCAGTGCAGAGATTACAGAGATTACAAACTGCAGTTTTATCATCATTCCACACAAGAGACATCATCTTTACACACAGCACGAAATCGATGTTGTCCCGCCTTCTTTTGATTGACAGGATATAATCGGCCCTTATCATCGGATGTTTCTAAACTATCGGCTGATGGCCCACAGAATCAAAAACTGCCTTTATAAGCCGATACCAACTACTGGCCAATACATCAGTGCATCTCCACTCTCAAGACATTCAGGCATGTGTGATTCAGTGTGTGTGTGTGTGTGTGTGTGTGTGTGTGTGTGTGTGTGTGTGCGCGTATGTGTGTACATGTGCCAAGAATGGACTTCGAGTGATGACATCAATCAAAAAGGAGACCCGAATGCTTAAGACAAGAGGGGACCAATGACAAAAGGTGTTGAATTACCCATAATCCATCTGAGCAGAGAATTAGAAGCCACTTCATGGGAGAAATGAGAAGAGACGATACGTAGGATTAGGAAGTCAGGAAATGTGAGGGTCGAGGTATCACTATAAATCCTCTGCTGATGCATGAGGATGACTTCATGGCACTTTGAAATTCGATGACTACAACGCAATACACACATGCACAGAAAACATGGTAAAACTCGGAAAATATCATGTTTCACCTTGCAGTTGCTATAAATGCAGCAGAAATAAACGTTAAGCAATCAATGCATTTCGATATCGTCCTATAACAGCACGTCAAATGTTTAATTCCTCTCATTTCACAGCAATTTGCCAAAACTAAAAAAATTACAACAGGTTTTGAAGGCATTCCAGTGTCTGAAAAGGTTTCCATATCTGGATTTCTGTAAAGCTGCTTCGTGACAATGTCTATTATTAAATAAGATTGAATTGAGCTGAACTGAACTGAATTAAAAGTTACAGCTTTACTTCTGGCTGTTCAAAGCTCCAGCCTGCAGAAATGAATGCAAAATCAAGCGAACTCTGCAATATTCGAAGGAGCTTGCAATTAATTTGGGTGAAGATGCGTTATCACAGTACACATTCAGTCAAAGCCCTCTTTGATCTTGCATTGAACATGAGTACAGCTAAAACGTCTCATTTACCAACAACCATCGTAGCAAAATAAATTGCAATTGCTCCAATTCAAGTAGTTTTCTGCAAAAAAGCACAAAAAATAAAAAAAATCAAGCTGCATCGCAATTTTTGAAGAAAAAAAAAAGCTGCAGCAAAATCAAGCATTTTTGACCGCAACAATCACAATAAAAATCTGCGAAATCCTATACGGACTGAATATAGTGGCGCGTTAATTTCTGACACAAACTCAGCACTTCATTATTCAGATTCAAAATCAAACATTGTTTTTCTGTAAAGAGATTCTCTGCTCGTCACTACTGATAATTAAGGGCATGTGAGATGGATTTACAGTATATTTCCACTGTAATGATTGCACTGCAGTGTGTTGGTTTCATCTCCGTATTTATGACTCAAGTGAGCGAGTGAATGAAGCCATGGAGCACAAAGTAACACATTAACAGAATATCTGCCTAGTGAATACAAGCAACAGTAAATGTGAAAGGCCTAAGTGTTATGCTTGTTAAGAGAAACAGGAAGATGATTGTTAATGTGTTAAGAATGTTTTAGTGATTTAGTTCCTGATGAGTTTCATGGTACTCTTAAATAGATTTGTATTAAAATGTACTTAAAGAATGTTTCACATCCATGACATCTTGAAACGGACATGACAACCAAGGTCAATCAAAGGTCAAGGACTGCACAGTAAGTAGATGATAGGTGGCTTTATCTCTCAAATAAAGTGAGGGGTTCAGGCTCCTTTCTTCTAAGCAAGCTATGACCTTTTTCTTGTGGCTATTGTAGAGATCTCTCCTTAACTACAAGAAAAGGTCAGCAGGCAACAACCGCTGGGACGAAAAATCTGCTGATCAACACTGAACCCAAGGACGAGGAGTGCAAGCATCTAAGGAATGTCTTAAAAGCTTGTGTTTCTCCAAAATGGGTCTTTGTGAAAACAGAAACAAGGTCCAACTGGAACTGGAACAACAGAAAAGCACCAGAAGAGTAAGATCAGGACGAGTGGAAGAAGGGTGTGAGGGAAACTCAGGGGATCTTCAGTAAACAACGTATTCCAGAAAATACGAAAACCCATAAACACACTCAGTCAGCAAGTTTACATGGACAACAATAATCCAATATGAACCCGATTAAGACGATACTCTGATTAAGAACTACCGTGTAAACAGCCATTTTTGATGACCTTAATCTGACTAGTCATACTCGAGGTAAACACAAATCGAATTAAGACATGTGGAGTATTCCTGTTTTAATCAAAGTGCATTATAGACCCCTTAATCACACTATTAATGTCGCGTGAGAGTTTTCACCGCATTTTGCGACAGGACACGTTCACACACACACGGCAGTGCTCAACCGTTTAACGACAAACAAGAGAGCACGGCTGCGTCTGAAACAGTGTACTTACTTACTATATAGTAGGAGAAATACACGTATATCGGCTACTATATAGTAGGCAAGCACGCGGTTTGGGACGCAGCTCACGGCTTCAAGCAGTCGTCTATTAGCACGTATAGAATGACAAATAATTAACCGCACTTGAAGCTTTCGTAAAATTATAAATGAAACACCCAAAACTGTATATGGTCCCATAGCGAAGACCAACTGTATGTCGATACGTGAAATTCTGGAGGGAACGTCGGACGGCGTGGCGTGGGGACGTAATGACGTGTGCCGTTAATCTAATTATGTTCTATAACATGTAAAATGGGAACATGAAAGGAATGTTCTAAAAGCGACTCATGTAAACACCTTAATCACAATATTGTCTTATTCAGAATAAGGTCAATAACTAGATTATTGCTGTCCGTGTAAACGTAGACAGAGACTACTAAAACCAAAAGACTAGATAAAAAAAACGTGAAATTTAAAACGTGAGATTTGTACTTTAGTGAAACTTAGCATCCGCTTTATAAATGCATGTCTCAAGACAGGAGGGAAAAATATTCCAGCTGTCTATATACACCTGAAGGACAGGGGACACTCAACATATCCATTCTGGACAGAGAACCCAAAATAAGTTTGAAATAAGAGTAAAGACAACCTTATATGTCAAACTAAAGCAGTCATCTCTGAACAGATGGGCAAACCTGTCCCACGTTACCTGCCACCATGCCGTTTCACACCAATTCACAACTCCAGAAAACAGTGTCATGTCGTCCTCATAATGTTACAAGTCTGAATCACACAGTGTTTAAATAGCAGTGATTTTTCCACCATTCAGGGATGATGAAGCCCCTCAGAGGGGTAAAATGATAACTAAAGATAACTAAAAATAGTCCAGTTACAAAGATAAACACAAAATTTAAAGTCCTACTGCTGGGACAGTAAACTTAGGGCTGGAGGGTGATCTGGCAAAAATGTCAAATCATATCACAATTTTTTTTCTGGCTGGATCATGATCCACAACATTATAACAAATGTTGTATGATGTTGGCTTTTAAGATTGTTACTGAACACAGCAACTAAACTCATTTCCCTACTGATGAAAATGTACTGGAGCTCTACAAGGAAACTTAACCTCAAAGAAAAAAATAAAAAATAACAGACGCACCTTAGTCCAAAGTACCTTTTCAAACAAATTTGGAGAGTGTATTTGAAAAAAATGTTACATTAAAAAGTACATCACCTCTACTAAATGAATAAATGGAACGGGGGCTGAGAGGCAAGCGAGTATTTAAATATGCCTAAGACATCAGCGGAGTTGGTTTACCTTTTTTCTTTTCTTTTTTTTTAAATAAGCAATTTGAGTTTCATTGCTTTGATTTTTATTGCACTGAAGGATGGTGTCAGAAAAACATTTGCGACTTGGTAAGTCATAACATGGACTACAGTTAAAAGTCGCTCATAACTCTCATTTTCAACAGCTTTTATGGGTATTATATCCTTGGCCAGGTAAAATGTCATGGCATCAATGATGCATCAGCATCATCTTTATTTCTGGCACGCTCACACACACTTCCTGTGTTATACAGATTTTGCCATACCCTTTGGGGCATTTTCTTGGTGGTTAACCAAATTGGTCATGTTTCCTCCAGAGGTACCAATCTTGCCTTTGTATAGTTTGCAAACAACTGCTGTGTGCGTGCCATTGTATAAAATCCAGCCGTTCCCGAATTTCATGTCTGAGTGTTTTCAGCACAGCTCACAAAATGTGTTTACTATCACAGTACACTCAATCTCACTAAAATCACATCACCCATCACTACCTTCAGTGCTGGTGTTGGTTCAGTAACAGTAAGAAACAAATGCTCAGGCTCTGGACACTGCTGTTCACCTGCACCTGGAGTCCAAAACACCAAATGAATCATTTGTTTGGCGTCACCGGACCTGACAAAACCATAACAAAACAGCTTTAAACTACATATACAAAGAAATAATAAAGAAATCCACACAAAAGAGAAAGACATAAGGCTAAAAGTTGAAAGAACAAGGGAAGGACCGAAAGATAGGAAAGAATAAACAGAAAACAGGAGAAGAATGAAAGAATTCAAACAGAAAAAGAGTCATAGGCCTGTAGGCAGGACACACACACACACACACACACACACACACACAGCAACAGAGAAAACCACTACAGAGCAAAACAAAGCATCAACGACTGAGGTGCAGGAAAAACGAATAAGCCAAAGAGAAAGAAAAATAGAGGCCTTGTGAGCAGTCTGTAATTTCCTTTTACTTTTGTCATCCCATCCATATGTAAGTATGTAGCAGGATGATTAATCTTCTCTTATTTCCGTGAAAATCCATCAAACTGGCCTGCCTAGGGAAGCAATATATGCACTAGGATTTGTTCATTTGACAGAGGTTTAAACAAACACCAGTACTGTGGCCTTCACTTTGGATATGAAAATGCAGAAGCCCTATTTAAATAAAAAGCATATTTCACTATATTTTGTTTGTTTAAAAAGTACATTCCACCATATTTTATAGTTTAAAAGTATATTTCGCTCCATTTTTTTTATTATTCTTAAAATGTATATTTCACTATTTTATTGTTTAAAAAGTGTACAGTGCCCTCCACTAATATCGGCACCCTTGGTAAATATGAGCAAAGAAGGCTGTGAAAAATTGTCTTTATTGTTTAACCTTTTGATCTTTTGTTCAGAAAATTCATAAAAATACTCTGCTCTCATGGATATCAAACAATTGCAAACACAACAAAGGTTTATTAAAAATTATATATATATTTGTTAACCCTCTGGGCCCTGAGGGTGTTTTTGGGCCCTGGAAAATTTTTAACATGTCTCGACGTGTGATTATTTTAACTTGCTTATAAACATATTAAAGTCTAATAACACTGTATTCAGCACAAATAGGGCTACAATAACATGTGAGCAGCATGCATGTACATGTTTGTCTTTTAGAGAATATGACATTTATGCATGGTTTTTGAAAAAATCTAAACATTTTAAGTCACTGAAATAAAACCATATAAAACATACTCAACAATTGTTCACAAGACTTTGATCTTTTAGCCTAGATCTGAATCTTGTAGCTTACTGTAGAGTCTTTGCTACATAATGATGTGAAATCCATCCTGATCACTCATTCATACAAAATAATAGTCATTTAACTTTTGTAAGACAGTGTTGTTTAGTGTCAGAAAGGCTGTATTCGAGGTGGCGTGAATCATCATGAATATTGATTCACACTTGAGGAGACAGAGACCCCTCCCCTGGGCCTATCAATGAGGAATGTGAATGTGGGAACTAGAAGGACGAATGTGTAGAGACTTCATGATTGGATGTATTGTTTATAGCTTATTTCACAAAATCAATTTTAAGTTAAAAGAAGTAACCTCACTATACATTTTCTTTACATACATAAAGACTTTACTTTTATTTGAAACTTTAGACCTTTAGACCTAGATTTATAAATGTTTTTAAAAGTAGTCTCTTCTGCTCACCAAGGCTGCATTTATTTGATCCAAAATACAGCAAAACAGTGATACTGTGAGGTATTTTTACAATTTACAATAACTGTTTGAATATATTGTAAAATGCAATTTATTCCTGTGATCACAGCTGAATTTTCAGCATCCATTACTCCATTCTTCAATGTTACATGATCCTTCCGAAAGCATTCTAATATTCTGATCTGCTGCTCAAGAAAGATGTATTATTGTTAATAATAATAATAATAATAATAATAATAATAATGTTGAAAACAGCTGCAAAATGAAAGATAAATTATTGAAGTGTCCAGTGCACATAGGGAGAGACGAGAGTATTACAGAAAGTTGATGGTTTATATGAGCCCACTCATCCACCTATATGTAGCCTACTCGCTCACATAGTATTGCACATAAGCACTGTGAACTTTGAAGTGAACAGTTCACAGCACATAGATTTGAGAATAGAGTTACATGTCTTTGTGCCAGTTTTGAAAATAGTTCCTGTTCAACTGAAGACACAAGTGAACAGGCCTGCCATTTATTGCGCTGTACTTTGCAAAGCATGAATGTCCTGCGACCAGTGAGTGAATCTAATGATGAAACTCGATGCTTTTTAAGGCATTGTTGGGGGCGTTGACTATTTTGCATAGATCGCCTCGGTACATTACCGTATGAATAGCGCGCTCTGTTCATGGGTGTGATCACATTAACAATAATTAACTCAGCCAGGAGAAACTGTGCATCTATGTAGTTTCACACAGATTACTTTGCAGGAGAATATTTGTTTTAAATGTGGATTGTTTTATATAAAAGTAGACATTTGAAGTTTTCTTTAGACATATGTTTCATGTTTGTGTGATAAGTATTCGCTGAGTTTCAGTTCATTTTTGTGACGTGTTTCAGAAAGATTATCACATAGACAGAGACAGCTGAAAGCGCACCCTGTTTATTTTCTTTATTTTACAAAAGCACAAGGTTTTGCTGTTATTATGACCTTTTATAGTTTCTAACGATGTCGTACACTTATTATTTAGTATTTTAATTTGTTTCTGCCTTCTTTGCTCATATTTACCAAGGGTGCCAATATTAGTAGAAGGCAGTGTATTTCACAAAATTCTATTGTTAATTTATTTTTCACTATATTTAATCTTATTGTAATATATTTATTTATTCTCTATTTATTTCACTACATTATTTTTGTCTATTTCACTATATTTTATTGTTAAAAAGTATATTTAACTACATTTTTATTGTTAAAAAGTATATTTAACTACATTTTTATTGTTTAAAAGTATATTTCACCAATTATTTATTGTTAAAAAGTATATTTCACCATATATTATTGTTAAAAAGTATATTTAATTACATTTATATTTTTAAAAGGGATATTTCACTACATTTATATTGTTAAAAAGTATATGCCACAAATTATTTATTGTTAAAAAGTATATTTCACCATATATTATTGTTAAAAAATTATATTTAATTACATTTATATTTTTAAAAAGTATATTTCACTACATTTATATTGTTAAAAGTATATTTCACCATATATTATTGCTAAAAAGTATATTTAATTACATTTTATTGTTAAAAAGTATATTTAACTACATTTTCTTGTTAAAAAGTGTATTGTTGAAAAAGTCCCCTTTTGTTCTACGTCATATATTTGTCTACATAAAAGATCCAAGATAGAAAGCAGATATAATGGATACACTACATCACCGGCATGAGGAGAGTCACGAGTTTCAGATCTAAAACAAAAGTTGTGCGCCTTCATTACGCTGTCCGTACTATCTGCCTACCGCCTAACAACGTTATTATGTTTCATTAGAGCACTGATCCAGTACTGCTCGTCATATGGCTGAGATTTGAGGGACACAGTCAAACAAACTAACATGAAGTGGAAAGTGTGCAGCAAGTCGGTCACAACTAGAAGTGGATAAACAGGAATGACAAACAAAAACCTCCTGTGCGCAGCATTAGCTGTATTGTTTTGCAAAGCTTCCTTCTCTTTCAAGTATTAACTTTAGTATTCATTACTATGGTTACACTTTTGTGTGATGCTAAAAAAAGTGATTTCATTTATTGGCTCTGTTGTCTAGAACTTGTGACATAGGCGTCAGAGAGGCGCCAGTACTGCTACATATTTAATACCTTATGCTGATTTCAGGTAGAAACATATAAACCAGCAGATCTACTGTTAAAAAACAATCATTATTCTCATCAGGCTGATTCCTGCCCATTGTAATAAAAAAAGATTATTTGAATGATGGCTTTTCAGGAAGATTAGACAAACATCTAACCAAATAAATTAGATGAACATCTGGTGTTTTTCTAATTTAACTCTAATTTAATTTGAAAAAAGTGTGAACGTGAACACAATGTTTTATGCAAAGATAAGTAGCTTAGATGTGTTCAAACACGTAGATTGCAATTATACACACATTACTAAAAATGAAAATATCAGTATTAGATAAGCAATGAGCATCAAACAATACTCTGGTATGAAAGAACTAAAATAAACAGAGCATGCTGTTATAAAAGAATCAACAATGATTGGGTGGTCTTAATTATTTTCCAAAAAGTGTTTTATTCTTCTTATACTACAGCAATTTCCCAACAGTATTTTTTTTATCCATTTATAGCTGCATTTGATGTTGTGGAATGTCTACAAAACAAGTTAGTTCCTGTTATCACTATAGTTGTTCCTTCACTATCCTGTTTTTCCATATCTCTCTCTCTCTCTCTCTCTCACACACAAAGTTAATAAGATGCAGCATGTCACGTTATGGAGAAATTGCTAAATCATTCATCCTGAAGACTTTTCCATGTTGGAAAACTTAAAGGAATAGCTTTAACTCGGACTGTCGCAGTGCTGACACTGGAGACTCCTTCCAAAAATGCTATGCAGAAGAAAGACAGAAAACTTCACCATATCCATAGCTGCACACACAAGGTTCTGCCATACACAGTATTAGAACAAGCACATTGTTGACTGATGGCATTTTATCATATTGTATATCATTTAAAATGAAACATGTGCAGGCCTAATTTTGATAATCTAATATGACAGAATCAGATAAGAGTCAAAAGAGACAGATTATCACCAGCCAACAATATTGGTTTCTGAATTACTTGTACCTGCATCACTGATAATGTAATGTAGTGTCAGTGTCTGTCTGTTAATAATAAGACTGTACATTTTCTGGAAACGGGACATCATCTCCACGATTTTTCATCTTCACTCAGTACTGTAACCACTGTGCAATCTCAGTTCTGTTTAACAGATGCTTTTCTACATGGCTCATTAGAAAAGAAAACAGCCAGAAGACAAAAAGAACGAGGAAGAGAGGAAGGCAGTGAAGGGTAAGCAGACCATCTGCTAACGAATGAGGTCAAATACATTCGGAGCCAGAGGCGCAGGTAGCTCCAGTGCATGTTGTCTGAGGTTCATCCATCATCACAGACCTCATTAAAGCACTAAAAACAAACAGCATGACATTTCAAAAGGGTTTGTGTGTGTGTGTGTGTGTGTGTGTGGAGGTCAGCACTGTTTAGAAGGACGATTTCATACACAGAGAAAGGGTTAAAAGAGCACAGCAGCACAACAGGGCATTAAAATACATTATATCTAATGCAAATTACAATCCAATGCCTGTTAACGTCAGGGATGTTACACTAACACCTCTAGTTGATTCTGACTGTTGCTTTGCGCTGTGATTGTACCGCCGCAAAAGTTAGGCCCGTTTCAGCATGAAACGTTCGTCTCAAGATAAGTGCCAAACATTTGATCATACAACGATATCACACTCAGGAATTTTGCCTGTACCTGTCTCCATAATTAACCAAAATGTAACCTTGGCAGCATCTCATTTGAGAAATCAGCCTCATTCCTAGCATACAATGTAATCACTTGCTACTCAGGGAAGACTATAAACCAAATTCGGCTCCAGAACACCAGGGTTTATCTCACGTTTCTAAAATTCGAGCATTTTTCGAGCACTTTCAAACTTCTACGTTTATTCTGAATACAAAAATGACAAAAACTATAGAAGAAAAATGAAGAACATGAGTAAGGTAAGGTCCTGAACACGTCAGGTGCTAAACATGTTGAAACACGTAGGCTAACTAGCTATTTACCTAATGTTATGTTTACTTTACTTCATTTTATTGCATCACTTAAAAGTGTAGCTGTATATGCCTTTTGGAGCAAACGATATGTTAAGATGTCGATTTCTTCCTTGCAAAACCGGAAATGTGTTTATGAAAAGCGTGTTCAGCCCTTAAGCTGTACTGGTAGCCCTTGGAATCACGGTGTACTGTTAGCAAGCTGGTAATGATTTAAAGGAACGTGACACCTGCCAATTAACTGTTACACTCATCGCTAACTGCCAGCATTTAACAACATTAAGCGAACTTATTAGGCACTGCAGGCTCAGTGGGGACACACCACACACTTACGTTCACATTTAGTCATTTGGAAAACACTCTTATCCAAAAGCACACAAACAAACAGACAACTTAAATAGATGCAAAATGTCACTGTATGGACAAAAGTATGTGGACATCTGACCATCACATCCTCATGTACTTGTGTATCGCATTCGAAAACCATGGGCTTTAAAATGAAGTAGGTTATAATAACCTCCACTCTTATGCAAAGTCTTTCCACTAGATTTTGGAGCGTGGCTGTGAGGATTTGTCCCTTCACCAACAAGAGCATTAGCCTGAGGTGCAATCAGCGTTCCAGTTCATCCCAATGGCGTTCATTGGGGCTGAGGTCAAGGATCTGTGCAGGACATTACAAGGAAATTGTAATGCTACAGCATACAAACACATCCTATACAATTGTGTGCTTCCAACGCTGTAGAAACAGTTTGGAGAAGAACCACACGTGGTTATGATGATCGAGTGTCCATTTACTTTTAGCCATATAGCGTATAAAACTATGCTTGTTATCTAATAATAAGAATAAGAAGAAGAAACACATTAACTCAGATTCGTGTTGGGCCATGTTACATATTGTACATCGTTGATGATTTCTCTTTAACAGCATGCCATATTGTGTTTTATTCCTTATACATAGGAAGCAATTGCCTATTTACGAGTTATAGCAACGGAATGAAAGTGAAGTTGTAGGAGAAGCCATACATAAACAATGAAGCTACACTGATCACCTGTCAGCCATTAGCTACTTCAAAAACACAGTAACAAGACAAGAATTGTTCCACCTGTCCACAATAAACACACATGTACAACTGAACAAACAGGAGAGGACTGGTTTCTTATCATCATCATATCATTAGACTGTAGTTATTTTTATTTCCGGCAGTACAACTGTTCATTGAAATTAATTAATTATTAAGTAATTGTTCATGTGTGTGTGCCAAGGTTAATATTACTTTCTCATTACGACCGTTACAGTCAGTTTACTTTACATCAATGCAGCTTGACTTAACAATAACCACAGGTTGAAATGAATTAGCATGTCAACGTTCTCTTCTAACCAAACACAAGAAAAACACAGCATCCCACAGCCGGGCTTTTTCCACACCACCTCCGACCACATTCTGCATCAGATCTAAGAATAGCCAACCTTTTCCCACAGACAGAAAGAAAACAGGATGCAAAGAGAATCTGAGAGCAATGCGTTCTTTTAAGCTCTTTCCGCAGAATCACTGGATGAAAACAGACGTGACCGATATGGACACTTTTCAGCAGATCAGAGTCAGACCGCCGTACCCCTGCCGACTCCAGTTCCTAATCCAGCACAGCCGCTCCAACTAATCAAGGTCTTCAAGAACATCTCCGAAATGGAGGTCAGCGGGAGCACCGACACATGCGATTTCTCCAAAATCATCTGAAGCACATCAGGTGCTCAGGAACCGTGAGTGCCGTGTCATTGGGAAGGTGATCCAAACTAATCCAACATCTGTGGTGATCGCCAGGGGGGCGACTGTTGCTTTGCACTTCGCCAGTTAATTCAAGGTGAAAAAGTGATTTGGTTTGTCAATAAAACTCACTAATAAGCACATGTTCAATGAATTTTTATGAACTCAAACATGAAAGGACAGGAAATAAATAAAGAACTATAAATCCGGGTTATTTATCAGGACTATAGATGTACTTATGCAATCGTTTTTCACACACCAGCTCTGCATTTCGAATCAACACACGTCCTCTGCACACAGAGAGCACATTTTTTAAGGCAAACTTAAACCAAGCCACATTACACATAACTGCATAACCTAAAAAAAGGCACCACAAATCCTACATTATAACCTACTATTTAGCTCATGTTAGTGTTCCTCTGGACAGAGAGATTGAGAGAGAGAGAGCGAGAGAGAGAGAGGGAGCAAGAGAGAGAGAGAAAGAGAGCAAGCAAGAGAGAGAGAGAAAGCGAGCAAGCAAGAGAGAGCGCGCAAGCAAGAGAGAGAGCAAGAGAGAGAGAGTGTGTGAGAGAAAGAGCAAGAGAGAGAAAGAGAGTCTATAAAGATGCACTGAAACCCCACACCTCCACCATTGTAAAAACATTCTCCTCTAAAAACAGTTTAGACACTTCCTGATAGCTCCATGCAGCTGCTATGCTGGAGAACGGAGTGAAACAGGTGAAGAGATCCACGATGCCTGCAGCTTGGTTTCACACACCCTCAACTCAGCCAGCGTTCCTCACGCTTTGGTCTTGGAATGGCTGAGGAATGTGGCAGTCATTCAATCAAGTCCAGCCCAAATGGCATGAGATACACACTTACAGAAACGAAGCTGCTTTGATGTTTTAACATAAAACAAAGATGGATCTACACATGAAATAAAAAACCCATCTCTTTTTAATACCACAGTGCTGATGAATTCTTAAACCTGATCGGTGTTGATTAATTTTCTATAACAGCAGCTCTGACAGTAGCTGTAATTCATACCAAAGGTTAATATTAAAGGAGTCAGATCACCATTTATACGTTTTTAAACATTCGTTATTTTGTTTATTGGGTGTAATATTATTAACATGATTAGATTAACATGCTTTAATGTTCAAAAAACACATTATGTCACATATTGTACAATATCGCAGTGCCTGAAATGCTCCGATTTCTCCAAAGCCCCTCCTTCCAAAAAGCCCAGAGTGCTCTGATTGGCCGGCTGACCCGTTGTGTTGTGATTGGCCAAAAACCTCAAGCATGTGTTGGAAATGTAACGCCCCTTGATTCAGCCTCCAAGGCTTCTAAAGCAATTCTAAGCTCCTAAGCAACATGTCATCGGTTTTACCGTATCAGTTCAAGCCCAAGTTCAATTCAGAAGATCAAGCGGAACCAACTTTGCAAACACGACTTGAGCAGAACGTTTAACAGCAGTAAGTTTTTATTTTGCAACTCTCTTACCTTTCAGATATGATGTAAATTCCGACGCCCCGCCGACGGTTTGCAAAACTATGCTATGTACACAGCTTCTGTGTGTATGTAGCTACTCGTGCGATATATCTTTGGAAAGCTAAGATTCTTGTGATTCGGGTGATATAAACCGTTTCAAGATACAATGACAACAGCAGCTACAATCATCATCTCTGTCAGACCACCAACATACAAACAAACACACAATACTTTGGCAACTTTGCAAACTTTAGCTAGCACGTCAGCTACAGGTCTACAACTGAGCCACAACACAAAACTCCGCATCTGAACGGTCAATAGCAGATACTTCATAAAAGAATCAAACACGCTTACAGGTTCTGATTCACAAGCAAAAGATTGTCCGAGCAAAGTGGAAATCGCCCCGTTTTCAGGCGTAGCCTTCGTGTATAGCCTGCGTTGTACTCGCCCAGGTTCAGGGAGCTGTCCTCCGTAAAATGCGCTGTGCACAAGAAAACGTTTGGGTTGTACCGCTCAGGGACAGCGTTTTACATAAACCGTACAGTAACCCTTGATTTCTAATTTCGTCTGTTTGCAGATGGCTAAACAAAGCTGTTTTGCTTTCGCACCAAAACACACAGCGTCTCCTCGACATGCCACCTGAATTCACTGAAGCCTCGCCTTCTTTCTTCACGCCTGCCTATGGGCGGGATTATGCTAATAGTTCACGCTGTGACGTAGACGTTTGCGGAAGTAATATCTGGACTTTGAACGACGCGTTTTGTACAGGTCTGGAGCAGTGTTCTCTGATAGATAAAAAAAAAAATCCCTTTGGGGAGACTATGAGCTTTGTAACTTTGCAGATAATATACATGCAAAAACAGATACATTACACAACCAAAAAAAGGACATGGAGGCCTTATTTATATATTTATATATTTTTATATATTTTTATATTATATATATATATATATATATAAATAAAGGAACAGAGAGGGAGAATGAGGATGGAGATGAATTGATACGGATCTTCTACAAGGCAGATCATATAAATTTGTATAATTTACAGGAATCAAATACCATGTTTATATATTAATGCATCATAATAGACAGGTCTGAATTTTTAGCAGCCCCAGATCTCCAAAAAAAAAAAAATGTAGCAACTGGTCAGTTAAGATCCTTGTAACCAGAAGGTTGAGCGTTCAAAACCCAGAAATCTAACCAATGGTCGGTCTTAGACGTGCTCAGCTACGGTACACGCTGGACTGGTTCCTGGTTCACCTGTATGTCACTTAAAATAAAAGCAGCAGCCAAATACTGAAACCTAAATTATTGCTACTACTCATGTTTCATCTACTGGAAAGAGATTTTCCCAGTAATGAAATTAAACTAGCCATTACATAGGATTATACACTCTTTAAAAGATGTAATGAATGTAACTCTTGGTAATTCAGCTGAACTCTGGCTAGACTAGGTGATGGCACAGGTTAAGGTGTTATATGGCCAATGGTGTGTTTACAGGAAGTTAATATTTAATGTTTGCGGTATATGAAGGCAAACACACAATATGCTTGCCATGATATGCTTAAGTGGCTCAAGCACTGAGAACGCTGTTGCTATGTAACTGGGACTGAGCAAGCTAAAATCTCAGCTCGCAATTTAGCTAAACATCACATAGGGATTAAGTCTTTGTAAAGACATTGTGGAAAACACATTTCCCTCAAATGTGTTGGCAAATTCCTAAGACTAAAATGGCACTGTAATTACGCTTAGCATCAACTGCTAACATCCATGAGTTCTGCCTCATGAAGAGACGTCAACATTCTGTCACATCTCATGATCTCAGTCAGTAAATGAAAAAATAAACAAGAGTGAGCCATTCATGTGGAATCTTCTCATAAACAGGTTTGACAAATGACCCGATATCACCAAGCAGGTTGTTTTTCCAAGTCAAGGAAGAGATACAAACAGCATCAGTTTACCTATAAATAACTTTTATACTGCACGACAGCTGTGGACCGAGTGGCCCTCATGTCTGTCATGTCTCGTGTCTCTCTGTATATGTCTCTAGAAAAGACAGCAGTGTTGTTTTCTTTTTCACTTTGGTCCTCTTGGCAACAACATAGGAAGACTCTGATCATACATATTTGTGTTTTTCTGTGCGATGACTGCTGTGTAAATCATACAGGACAAACGGTGGCAGAATCAATTCAAATGGCTGACAAGTACAATTCAGCAGACAACACAAATTAAGCTAATTAAACTCTGGCTAGCAGAAATTCAGCAATAATTAAACTCTCGCTAGCACCATGTGTCAGCACAGTTAAGCGCGTTAGAGATTGTGTAATGGCGTATCCAGCTGGATCTTGTGCTTTCGACATTGGAAAACCAGCGAACAACATGCTCACCACTCGAGTGGCAAAAAGTTTTATAAACACTCGATACTTCAGTGAAATGTGTGAATTTGTTCATAATTTTTTCCCCAAAAAAGTAAGGTTGGGCAATATGACTATATATTGTTGATATGCTGTATATCATGATACGCTGTGGCAAGATACACTTTTCTTAGAGTATAGTGGTTAAAAATTGACCAACTACATAGTATAACTGTTCTAAATGATCAGGGATAATGGACAATGATCATAAACTCTTTAGTTACTCTTAGTCTGTATTAGAGGTGCAACAACTAATCGATAAAATCGATAACAATCAATGACGAAAATCGCTGTCAACGAATCATTATGGATTAGTTGGTCTGCACGCAGCACGGGGTGCGTTTACTCATCACGTAACTTCTGTTCCGAAGACACGCATCAGAGAGTAAATACTAAAGTTGTGTCACAAATGACGTACTATACACTTACACTATGCACTATATACTCTACCATCTAGTGTATGAATTTTAGAAAGGTAATATTGTCTCAAATGGAACACTAGCGGTTCTTTACTAACTGGAAGTATAAGCCGCTTCCTAGTCGACGGCGCATGACGTCATACATATGTAATGTGACGCCACTAGCTTTAGCAGATACCCAGAGTCACCGACAATCACTTTCTTCAGTTTACTGCTTATGTCAACATTACCTTTTATAAAAGGTAATGCATAAACACTTAAATATAATATAAGCTTATATATATATTATATATATATATATATATATATATATATATATATATATATATATATATATATATATATATATATATATATATATATATTTCATGCATTATTTTTTAATGGATGCACAAAAAGCACTGAATTAAACTACAGTCCTAAATTAATAATATATATTCTGGTGTGTGTGTGTGTGTGTGTGTGTGTGTGTGTGTGTGTGTGTGTGTATTGGGTTCTTTTCAGTCTTATATATTTGGACAAACAGTTGTGTAAAGTTTTAG
This sequence comes from Ictalurus furcatus, assembly GCF_023375685.1. Classification (NCBI taxonomy): domain Eukaryota; kingdom Metazoa; phylum Chordata; class Actinopteri; order Siluriformes; family Ictaluridae; genus Ictalurus; species Ictalurus furcatus. The sequence continues at coordinate 9,918,368 of NC_071268.1, read as the reverse complement.
TCTGAAGTTTATATTTGTAACATGCAGTTTGTGGAATTTATTTTAAATAAACGCAAAAATTGTACTGAAAGTCCCCCCCCCCCCCACATCCAATTAATCGAAAAAATAATCAGCCAACTAATCTATTATGAAAATAATCGTTAGTTGCAGCCCTAGTCTGCATTAGCATACTCAACTAGCAAACTAGCTTATTGTGCATTACTACATTATGTTAGCTACCTCTTTTAGCCTAGTCAGTTTCCAGGCAACTGGAACATTGGATTGAGGGTCACATCAGATGTTAGCCCAGCAGACTAACTTATTATTATGTTATCATTTGTCCTGCCTTGGGTATTAATTCTAGGACATTTTTGAGTGACAGCAATGTCAGGAGCAGAGAAAACATTTGGTTGCAAATCTAGAGTGTGACGAGTAAATCAATTGGAAAACTGTGACAAATGTGTTTTTCAAGGCAGCAGATGTGCTGATGTTAAATTAGGATTGCTGTGCTGAGATCAGATTGGGTCTGTTCTCTTTCTGCTGAGAATCTTATCTTAACGTGGGATCATGGGAAAACAGCAGCACAGACTAACTCACAACACCCTTACAGAGGCACTGAAGCATTGAAAATTCCAGCTTCAGCATTTTACAGAGAGGAAGAGAATCAGCTAGTGGATACTGTTAAGTTCTACAGACAGAACTCTGACATAGAACTGAGTAACACAACATTCCGAGACTGAACTCTCCTCAGTAACACAACATTCCGAGACTGAACTCTCCTCAGTAACACAACATTCCGAGTCTGGACTCTCCACAGTAACACAACATTCCGAGTCTGGACTCTCCACAGTAACACAACATTCCGAGTCTGGACTCTCCACAGTAACACAACATTCTATCCATCTAGATTTCCATTTATTGATCTGGCGTGAGACAGAATGCATCCCAAGCTGTTAAAGGAGATGATCCTGTTATATGAGCATGCTATGAATTTGCAACCATGAGTTAAAAACACACACATTTCCAATGAGGATGCAGAAACATAACCAATATTCAATAAAGAAAACTAGATATAAGCAGCACATTCTGTGTTGTGCGAAAGTCTGTGACGTCCACAGAAGTTATGTAACGCCTTCAAAAATAATCTTTCAGATTATTACAATAAATACGATATTTGAGCATAATAATTTGCCTTTACATTTAACACTGCACAATTTCTTTTAAGTACATCAACTAGTAGATTGTTCCAGTTTTCTTGGAGAACTTGATTTATTTTTATTTTTTTTCCAACACCAGGCATGTAAGACTTTATTACATAAATGTATACAAGTGTATAGGGTGCCTAAAATATTTGGACGTGTATATACATAGTACAGCAGTTTCTTTTGCTCCATCAAACCAATAGTTAGTGATAACTAAAGTTGCACCTATCCGATACTGAATATCAGCATAGGGTCCTGAAACACTGGATCAGAACTGGATCAGATCCGGATTTCGAAATTCCCATTGTCGGTAATATTTTACAGATAGATGATCGATTAGTTTACTCATTGCAGAGGGAAATTCAGAGAGTTAGAAGAATCCTCTAGAACCCGTTAGAAGTAAACTAACATAATATTTAATATTATCATTGCACATTATTTTAACATTATGCAGTGAAAATTGAGAGATCTCACACGTGAACGCAGGACACAAGTCGTCTTACGGCATGATGCAATCACACCTCCAACGTTACACATAACTTGGCAACAAAAGCCTGCAGAGTGTCAGATCAGTTATTAAGCAGACATCAGTGTCGCACATCAGCTGATACTCAGGGCTCCGGTACCGGGATCACATCGACAATGAATCACTTCTATAATACTTCCATAACCAGAGTAGGCTAAATTTTTCCCCAAATATAGTAAATCAACCAAAACATATTTCATCCAAATTTGGATTCCATACAAAGCTAGAAAACTAATTTTGTTAAGAAATAAAAAAGTCCATCAGTTTGTCCTCGTGTAAACTGCACGTATAAATCATCACGCACTTGCTTCAAACCAAGTAATCGCAAAGAGACTAACTTATGTGGCTTCTGACACTGTACGACACACTGATAGGCAAAAGCAAAGACTGCCTACATTTCATTTTTGTTCTTTAATGTTTCTTTAAAGAAGGGAGATCAGCCATGACTGAAATTACTCTAGACATCAAAGATCCATTAATCCTCCCAAATACAGACTACATATCTCCACAAAAAAAAAAAAACGGCTAAAGACCCACCTCTTCCGTGAACACTTAACTAACCCCCCCCCCCCCCAACCCTACCCTCCCTTATAATAAATAAATAAATAAATAAATAAATAACCAATTTGCACTTAGACTGGCTCTTACAACTCTACTCTGCGCACTTTGCTTCTCCAGAACTCAATTATGAAATCTTGTATAGTAGCACTACTCTCCGCTTGATATATCACTTTGCTTGTATTTAAATCATGTGTAAGTCGCTTTGGATAAAAGCGTCTGCTAAACGAATAAATGTAAATGTACATATCAGACCTGCATGTCACTTTTAGTTAACCTGAACCTTTACTTAAAAGTGGTTAAGTTAAATGAATAATTGTCGTTTCTGTCAACAGAGAAAGTGTTAAAAACTGTGTGTTACTGAGAGGATCATCAGAGTCATGTCATGTCATGTCAATGTTGTCTTCCTTCAGTCATCTTTAGGAACCACTTTATCCACGTCAGAGTTGCGGTGAATCACACAGGAATACTGGGCGTAATACACCAGTGCATCTCAAGGCACCGAAGACACACACTCACTATAGGTAATTTAGAGTCGCTTGTCCACCTACTGGTATGTTTCGGGTGAAGCAGAAGGAAACCGGAGATCCCTGAAAAAAAAACTCCATAAGAACCTGCACAGAAAAGTCCAACAGACAGTAACCGGAGCTCAGTCAGGACCGAATCAGGGACCCTCAGTTCTCAGTTTCACACACACTATTCTCTTTCCGTCAACTAAAAGTGAATGATAAAATCAGTGTGTTACTGAGATGACTGTCAGTATCAGGTCATGTGTTTACTCAAGTAGAGAGTAAAGAATTTCGACTAGGAGAACACACAGAGAGAAAGAGAAAGAGAAAGAGAGCGCCTTTAAACACCATGATGTTTTCATTCATTTTGAAAATGAATCCCAGTATGGGAATAAACTCAAATGAATCTCTATTCAAAAAAGTGAATCTGAACAGATGAGAGGATGATGATGATGATGATGATGATGATGATATTATTATTATTATTATTAATAATAATAATAATAATAATGTTGCTCTGGATTCTGCAACAAATTACAACCAGTTGTAAAGTTTGCAAAGTCAGTTTTCATTTAAATACCCAAAGGAGAGCTAGTGAGACACCCTGTTAAGTGATTAATGATCTAGCTGTGAATGTTATAACACTTAATAACGCTTCTGCATCAGTCCCATCAATTATACATTTATGCATATGGATTTTTTGTCTCTAAAATAGCTCTCTTTAGTGTGCAATCGGGCTCACTTGGTAAATGAATGTCAGCTTGAAAGCCAGTTCAACGTGTATACTTGCAGAAATTCCAGCCTAGCTCTCTCACTCACTCACACACACTCTCTCTCTCTCTCTCTCTCTCTCTCTCTCTCTCTCTCTAACAAACACACTCTAACAAACACACGCGCGCGCACTCTGCTAGCTAAACATTGGTGCACGCGCCGACCATAACAAAGCAGCTCTGAATTAAAGAACGCAGCGGTTTCGCTTTAAATGTCCTCCACTGACCTGGTCGTCAAAATGTCCAGTTTAAAGCCTGGAGCCGCTGTCGGACTCCATAACAGCAGCTAATTCAGCAGCAGTGCCCCGGCTGAGACTCACGGAGTCGCACCTCCTCCGTTCTGCCCCCAAAGTCGCAAACACTAGAAGACACTCTTCTTATTTAAGCCGTCATTACTCACGATCACCACTAGAGGGCGCAAAAGGCGGAGAAAATAAATTATCACACTGGCGACATCTGGTGGCAGAACTGAAGATGAAGATAACTGAAGATTTTTCTTTTTTATATTTTAATGGAATGAGTCAATTTAACCCCCTCCCCCCCCCCCCCCCCCCAAAAAAAAAGAGATAAAAATTTACAAAACAGAAGAAAAAGGACAAATAATGAATAGCGGTGATAGGAATGCAATATATAGGCAAATTAAAATTTGCATAAATACATAAGAAAAAAAAACAATTATGTGATATGTTAATAATAGTCATAATTCATAATAATAGTCATACATTTGAACAGCCTTTTTAACCTAGTATTTAGCCAAATAACAAATAAGCAATAAAAACAAATAATAATAAATATAAATAAATAAATTATAATAAAGGTTATAAATATATAACCTTGTTATTTATTTAAACTTGTTATTTACCTTTTGTTGTTGTTATTTAGCTGTTATTTACACTTTAAAAGTGTTAATTATCCAGCCTGTGCTCCATATGAACCAACTTATTTCCATGAACAATGGATTAAACCATTTCTTTGGAGGAGGTTATTGATTGGGATGTTTTCATCAATATTACATGTTTTTGTACTTTTGCTTAAATTTTGTTTCATTTAATACAGTTTAGCTTATTACGCATAGAACAATTTAATCAAGGGTCTATGGGATACTAGAATGTGTGGGCCCCCCTATGGACTGTGGAACCCCTGTCACTGTCACCACCTTTCACCCCATAAAGCATAGGCTCTGGTACACATATCAGTTTAAGTTACAAATAGTACAAATAGAGGCAGAAAAAAAACAGTAATGACAGAAATACAATATATAAGTAAATTAACTGCAAAGAGATTTATTAAAAAAAAAAAAAAAAAAAAAAACTATGACATTTATAATATCATACATTTTGACTTTTCTTGTTATTTATTCTAAACGTTCTTACTTGTCAGTTAATGCTTCCGATCAGATAAATCATCTCTTTGACTTGTTATTTTAGTTTTACACCACAGATTGCTCAGACAGTAGCACCAGCTGTCACTCAAATCACAGATTTAACTCTAGATTAACACACTCATTATAACATTATTTAACATTTATATTTATATATTTAACATTAATGAAAGAAGCTTTCAGTGTAAGCCTTTTGTAGCACTCAGGAAGTATTCTGTCACAGGATACACAAGTCTTCAGGACAGAGAGCAAGGAGTTGAGGAGATGACTGTTTAGTAGAGAGTAAAGAGCTGTACTGTCATTCTAGACATGCAAAGGTATAGAGTACAAAGAAATATCCTTCTTCGAGGTCCTAGTGCAAAGTGTTACTGAAAACGACGACCATGAAACACACCTGACCAAATGGTGTGCAAAATGAGGAAGCTGCAGTGAAAATGCAGACAACAAAGTACAAGGCAATAATTAAACAGGCATTGCGCAAGTAGTAGACTCAGTAAAACAAGGGACAATGCATACCACGTACTTTACAATTAACAGTCAATAATAAAATTAACTAACGCATGCTATCGGATAGTAAATTATTATCTTCCTAGAATGTTGTTCATTTTGAATAAATGTTGATTGATTTAGTATATTAATGAATATTAAAATAAGTGAACAAAGTAAGCTAAACTTGGTTTATAAATTAAACATGCTAAGGTTATTATTTGTTTTTATCTTCTTGGACACTACCTTAAAGCCACATGTCTCCAATCAAGCCTCTTCACAAAAAAAATAAATAAATAAAAAAACCTTAAGCAAAGTATGACACTTTTCTCATTGTTATAATCTCATATGTGTTCTGTCTATTCAGATTTCTGTAATGTCCAATTTACTGTCAAAGGGAATTGTTTGCTCACATACAGCCAAACATTATATGACTAATAGAAAGTGTTGGAGTTGTCATATATTATATAAAGATCAGGTTTGACTGAATGTTGTGCAAAATTAGGAAGTTGCAGTGAAAATGCAGACAACAAAGTACAAGGCAATAAAGAGACTGGCACGTAATGAGGGTTAGGACAGATGCAATTGCATTTAAGAGCTTTAATGAAGATTATAATATCCAGAGGGCAAGGCGAGAGACATAAACAGAGACGATCAAGTAAACAGGCTAGAGCAGATTAGGGAGAAATCCACATCAAAGGCAAAGCAGAATCAAAACCAGCATAGACAAAACAATGTAACGGCTTGGTAGGATATAGAGACTATAGCAACTGAACGTATGACGTCACAAAGAGCTTCTGAATGAACAGTCTCTTAAGTAATGTGGTGATTTTCAGTGTGATTGGGAACAGGTGTGTGTGATATTAGTCCTCATAAGAAGGTGAAATGTCTGTGTGTTCCACTGGGAGATGTAGTCGGCCATGTTTGTTTGGGGCGGCTGTGGCTCAGATGGTAGAGCGGGTTGTCCACTAATCGTAGGGTTGGCGGTTTGATTCCCGGCCCACATGACTCCACATACCGAGGTGTCCTTGGGCAAGACACTGAACCTTAAGTTGCTCCCGATGGCAAGTTAGAGCCTTGCATGGCGTGGTGTGTGAGTGTGGGTGTGAATGAGACACAGCGTAAAGCGCTTTGGATAAAAGCGCTATATAAGTGCAGACCATTTACCATTAACCATTTCTAGTTCGCGGTGTATTCTGGGAAATGGAGTCGCTGGTTTGCTGTGATACAGACAGCCATTGTGCAAGTGGTGGACTCAGTAAAATAAGGGACAGTGCAATAAATATAACACAACACTATAAAGACAAAGCACAATAAATACCACACAACTGCTGTACCTGATATACTGTAACAGTGTGGAACATACAGTACAGTACATACAGTAATCAGAAACACCGTGACTGGTAATGAGTGGTGAGTCATAATGAGTGTTTATAAGGTACTTTATGTCATAACAGGAACAAATTTGTTTCACAGATGTTCCATAACATTATATGTAACTATAATCTGATTTTTAAATAAATAAATAAATAAAATGTCATTCTATAATGAATAAGAAAATGTAATAATTGGAGTATAAGAAGAATAAAACACTCTGCGACACGCTGTAATGAAACAATAATTGCTCTCAGCTTCCCACTGGTCCACATCACAGTGCTGATTATTTTACTATAACAGCAGGTTCTATCCTGTTTACAGTGTTATAAGGTGGCGAACACTTTTACATATGCACCACTTTGTATAATTGGGGTCCCAGGAGTGGACATGTGGAAAAGCAGTCATATATCAGTATTCCATATCTTTAATTAATGCATAGCCTTATAGGCTCCACAAGGTCACTAGTGTCTATAAATCTAAGGAAGGATCACAGGTCTATCAAAGGAGTGTCCAATCTTATCCACAAAGGGCATGTTTTCATTCCAACCAAGCAGGAACCACACCTGATTCCACCTGTTTAAGCAGTTGACCTTGGCTTTCAGTAGACTCAGGTGTAGCTTCTGCTTGGTTGGAGTGAATACCTGCACCCACACCAGCACTTTCCGGATAAGATTGGACATCCCTGCTCTATCAGAATCCATCTGCATCCAAAACTGCAAATTTCACAATGGATCCTTTTTGGCATTTGTGTTTATATGTTCTTCAATTAGATTAGATTAGATTAGACTAGATTAGATCAGATTAGATAAAACTTTATTGGACAAGTACAAAGCCAATAAAATGCATTTTAAGCTTTAAGGAACATTATTTCAGGAAACCATTTGATCTTGAATGAGGATTCAAAACACCTTAAAAACCTCATAAGATGGGACAGAGGAAGTGAGCAAAAGTTGGACGTAGACTAGTGGATTGTTTATAACAAACTCTCAAACAAAAAAATCCCCTTTCATTTTAGTTCCCTTTCAAACCTTGTAGGTAAAATTGGGAAGCACAATTAAAAGAGTGTGACATAGAACTGTATTTGCTTAATTAATTTACTATTTGTATTATTAACCTTGTCCAGGGTGTACCCCGCCTTGTGCCCGATGCTCCCTGGGATAGGCTCCAGGGTTCCCCGTGACCCTGAAGAGGATAAGCGGTATAGAAGATGGATGGATGGATTTGTATTATTATATCTGCTGTCATTTTGTGTTGGAACACTTTTACAGTAAGAAAAAGCCTCCCTAGTGGTGTGATGAACTGTAAAGTGTTTTATTTTTGTCCATTGCAAGTTACCATACCCCAGGAGAGGAAGAACGCTCAATGTTCCTCATGGCATTTAACAGAAGGCATTTGCAAATGAAATGTCTTCCAGGATGTTCAGTGCTGCTGCAGTATTAATCTGTAAAAAGTAACACTTTCACTAAATATCTTTTGATACGCATTCATATTTCCTAATCCTATTCCTATATTTATAGCTAATTAATTCTGTGTCATTTTCAGTTTCATTCCTACTGCTAATAGATTATTATATAGGTGCATCTCAAAAAAATTTGTATATCGTGGGAAAGTTTTTTTTCCCCGTAATTTAATTCAAAAAGCGGAACTTTAATATATTCAAGATTCATTACATATAAAGTGAAATATTTCAAGCTTTTTTTTGTTTTAATCCTGATGTTTACGCCTTACAGCTCATGGTAATCAAAAATCCAGTATCTCAAATTACAAATTACAGAAAAAAATGTACTTTTCTAAGATATTCAAATTTTTTGAGACACACACCTGTATATTGGACAAAGGGAAATGGACAAATGTATATGTGGGGGAAAAAATCAACACACTGATCTCCATCATGATCTGGAGTATTATATGATGTTGAATGTGTGTGTGTGTGTGTGTGTGAGTTTCGGTGATCTGCTGCTGGTCTGTATCGCTTGTTCCTTCTGTGAAAAATGCATAACAGCATTATTCCCATCTGCCGCCATGCAACTGCTGATTGGTGGAAGGTACATATAAGGTTCAAAGGGTTTGCTAGTTACATTATAAAACTACTGTGTTTTATTAAAGTGCACCTATTATGGTTTTGAAACGTGCCTAATTTTGTTTTAATGTTTTAGTCTCATACAATAAATTTACATGTATCCAAGGTCAAAAAACACTTTAACGTGCTCATAATTTAAATTCCAGCATTACTTTTTTCCCCCCAGTGTCACAAACGACGTTAAAATATCCGTTCTAAAGGATTCATTCAAACTCCTCCTTTGAGTGAGCATACTCTGCTCTGATTGGTCAGATGTCCCAGTCTGTTGTGATTGGTCTACTGCTGTCAGCAAGCAGCTGATGAAGACCAGAGGTGGGGCTTTTTGTTACAAACCTACGTAGGTTAGTACAGGAAGTAAAGTCTGGAATCACTAACGACTCGTTTCAGCTGTTCAGAATCGCTTCTTTCTTTTAGAAGTCAATAACTCTGATTGTCCTGCGCTTTGATTTCTGAAAATTTGCAGACTTTATACATTCACAAACAGCTCTATAACACACTACATGAAGGGTCATATTTGAAAAACCATAATAGGTGCAGTTTAATATAGTCGTATAGGTTCAATTCAACTATTCAACTAATAAACTGTGAGCAAATGTAGAAAGAATACTTCATACTGACAGCAACAAGAATACACCTTATAACTAATTAGTTTGGAGATTTCAAAACATTGAATTTTTAAAAAAAAAAATTCTGAAATGTGTAGTATTTTCTCAGGTTTAACCTCATAGGGAAAATATATGCTTTTCCTTTTTTCTGATTCTGCTGAATTCAGACCAACTGAATAAATGATGACTAAATGATTCAGCTATAAGTGTGTGTGCGTGTGTGTGTGTGTGTGTGTGTGTGTTTGTATGGATATCAGAGTTGTGGTTTGTATGTGTGTACTGAAACTTTTGATATTGTATGATATCTTATGATATAGTGGAAATCACGAATCCCACCCCATGTATACAAGTCAAAGAACGTTACTGAGCGTTGAAGATTTTTACATTATGTAAACAAACTGCCCTTTAAAGGGTTAAAATTCTGGAAATGAATGAATGTTTGGCAATTATGATCAGAACTGATGCTGGTAAAAAACCAAAGACAGTGAAAGTGGGAAAAAATGTTAATATATAATATTAATTTTTTTGACATGGACATTTTTGTCTTTTATGGACCTGAGTGGTAGTTTTTTTTGTTCTGTTTTTTAATCTGACATTGCATAAAAAATATGAATGCATCAAAATTAATGTTTTGCATTTAGTATATGGAAAATAATTGCTATTTTTCTTTTCTTTCATAAAAAAAAACAACATCTGTGGCATTATGTCAACAAAGCAGCATTTAAAGGGTTACAATTCTGAAAATGAATGAATGTTTGGTAATTATGATCAGAACTGATGCTGGTAAAAAAAAAAAATCGACGTCAGTGAAAGTGGAAAAAATATATTAATATACAATGGCAAGAAAAAGTATGTGAACCTTTTGGAATTTCATGGTTTTCTGAATAAATTTGTTATAAAATGTGATCTGATCTTCATCTAAGTCAAGGGTATTATATGTGTACAAATATAATGCGTCTAAATTAATAACAAAAAATATAATATAAATAATTAAAAAAAAATTCTGAATCTTTATTGAACACACTCATTCAACATTCAAAATGGCAGTGGAAAAAGTAAGTGAACCCGTAGAATTAATAACTGGTTGACCCGTCAGTCCACAAAACATTTTGCCAATACTGCTGTGGAGTGTCAATGTGCTCTTTTGCAAACTTCAGGCATTCAGCAATGTACTTTTTAGTAAGCGGTGGCTTCCTTCGTGGTGTCCTGCCGTAGATACCCTGCTTGTTCAATGTTTTACGTATTGTAGACTCATGAACAGAGATGTTAGCCAGTTCCAATGATGCCTTCAAATCTTCAGCTGTCATTTGGGGTTGTTTCTTTACCTCATTGATGAGTCTTTGTTGTGCTCTTGGTGTCATTTTGACTGGGCGCCCATTCTTGGTAGAATAGCAATAGTCCCAAAGTGTCTCCATTTGTAGAATGTTTGCCTGACTGTAGACTGGTGAATTTCAAAAGTCTTTGAAATCACTTTGTAACCCTTGCCAGCTTTATGTAAATCAACAATTCTTGATCGTAGATCCTCTGAAAGCTCTTTTGGGCGAGGCATTTCTCCCATAAGCGTGTGCTTCTTGTGCAGAGCAAACTCCAAAAGTTTGAGGGGTTTTTATCAGTTAAAGTAGCTGTAGTCCACACCTCCAAAGTAATTTTCTTAACGAGACTCCAATGAGCTTTTCTGAGGTCATTAACTCAAGGGTTCACATACTTTTTCCACAAGCACTATGAGGGGTTTTTTTTGGTTGTTCTCAATAAAGACTTGAAATATCAGAATTTTTTTTTGTTGTTATTTGAGACACATTATATTTGTCAATACCCTTGACTTAGATGAAGCTCAGATCACATTTTATGACAAATTTATTCAGAAAACCATGAAATTCCAAAAGGTTCACATACTTTTTCTTGCCACTGTATAACATTTTATGACAGTTTTTGGACATGGACATTTTTCTCCTCTATGGACCTGTGTGTAACTTTTTTTAATTGACGCACAAGGGTTAATGGCACCTTACAGAAACTGACCTGTCCTTATGTCATCATTAATAGAAATATAAAAAGAACCTGAATGAGGAAGTGTAAATGGAGCAAAGAGAAATGACTACTTTTGTGCGATTGGTGATTTCCCAGTAAAATAGTGGATGTGAATAACAGGGTGTGGAACTGTGGAGAAGTATCTTATTTTTGGAGAAGCCATTACTGCTTCGGATTGAGATTATTTTAATACTGGCAAACCAGAGCATTTTTTCCCTCTGTGCAAACTAGGCCTGTTTTTAACAGTTGTGCAATAAACTGGCAAGCTTTTTTTTAAATTTTAGCTGTTAGTCAGTTAGTTAGTTAGTTAGTTAGCTAGTTAGTTAGTTTGCTTTTTATAACACTTGGAAAACAATACTATAATATACTATATAAAATACTATAATATATAATAATCAACATGCGATTTTTTTCAACCTATAAATTGAAAAACACATCTGACAGATGCACATTGATAAGGGTGTATGAAGTTTATGCAGATTCCGATAAGGAGCAGAATTAGCAGTTGATTTCTTGTTAATTCTTATGTAAATTTGTATGAAATCTCAAGAAATCGTTGGAATTCCCACATGTTTAGGATTATGTTGAATCTTAAACTGATTAAGATTGGTTTAAGATTGCGTTAAACACACTGATGATTCAGTAATACTTATATATGCATTACATTTTATTTTACCTTTTAACTCTCAAATTCCTTGTTTTAATGTTTTCATTTAAGCTAGAAATTGTAAAATAAATAAAGAAAGAAATAATCCAAGTATAATTCAAAGCCCACACCACCAGGACTGTTCATCAACCAACTAAATCAGATACTCCATTGAAAAAAAAAGTATATTATCTCAGCTAGTTAGGTGTATAGATATAGAAATATATACCTTTACAGAATTTATTTTTATATAATTTCAAATGATAATTTTTCTGTCATTTTAGTTTACTTTTTAATGGTACTGGTATACTCTTCTGAACTGTTTGAACAAGTATTACTAGAATTTATTTATTTATTTATTTATTTAACTATTTAACTTTAACTGTCAACATGTATAACTTGAATGTATTAGAGATGTGCTATTGTAATACAATAAATAACACCAGTACATGTAATAAATTGTTAGAATATATACAGTATGTGCATACAATATTCAAGTCTGTTTTGGTGGTATCATTAATTATTTTTTTTCCACACTGTGAATTTTATGGCCTCTTTAATGTTGTTCAGCTTTGGTTTATTTACACCTGACCTAGAAGAAAGCATTTGTGTGTGAATGTTTTTATGTGTGAATGGTGCCCTGGTGACCCATCCAGCTTTAAAAAAAAAAAACCCTGAGTAATTCATTCATTTAAAAAACAACAACTTTATTCTTCCTTGCTATTGCATCTATATACATGTAGACCTTCTTTTATGTCAGTGTCTCCTTTTAATCAGACAGTTTCACTACCCCTTTTCACTGAGCTTAACACTAAAAAACAAATTTGAAAAACAAGAACTTTCCAGAAGGAAGAGAAAACTCTCTAGGCTTCCCACTGCTTTGGATTAACAACCACAGAATCATGAATAAATTAATAATGAAAGTGGAATATGAATAAATTAATGCAGGGCTGGAATACTTACAGTATGTAAAAAAGCAAAATCTACATTCAGGTTATACCTTTTATTAATAGAAAGATAGCAACTAAGTGTTAAATATAAAATAATCAGGAAGTGTTTGTTGTGAAGAAATTAGGAGTTATATATTACTACATATTAAAAGTGGTCTAGTTTAAACCAGTTTAGTGCTTATAGCTGCAACACTGCTGTTTAACAGGTTTAGATATTCCTAGGTTAGTTTTTTTTTTTTCATTTAAATGTCAATCACAGGTCTGGATTTTGTATGAAACATATTTTTGGTTTGTTAAATATTGTTAAATATGTCAAGTGTACAAGACAATCACATACACTCGTAAGTGCTTTTCTTTACATCTCCAAACATACTGGCATGAAATGGCCTTAGTGAGAAAAAAAGGTTCTGTCACATAACTATTTAAAATAAAACCCTGTTTAACATTTGTTTAATATTGTTTTCATATAGCTATATGTTTTCATATATAGATATAGCTAGAGCAAATACATCAAATTACATTATGAAATATTATGAATTTAGTATTATAAAGTTCTATCTGCCATTCCTTGTTTTATACTCAGATATAACCTTAAAAAAAAACAAAAAAAAACTAAATCCAAAATATTTAACTTAGAGATTGCTCATTGTGACATTATGATTGTTTCATCTTTCTCTTTCTAAAGTATTTCACACTTCCTTGTTTTTGGAAAAAAAACAAACAGTTGTCTGTCCTGGCTAATATGGAGATTTATTCTCAAATCAGCATGAACATCAGGGAAGTGACTCAGCTGTATCTGGGGAAATTGAATCCGCAATAAAAACAAATGGAAAGCATGCAGTATGTCTTGCACTTAATGTGTTAATAAAGCAATTAATTCTCAACCATTTTTATTTCATGAATTAAAATAAGCACAAAAGTACTGGAAGCTGAGAATCAATTTTCTGTATAGTAAACAATTTGTGTTTTATAGACCATGGCGTTTGCATACTGCAAAAGGAGATCAGAATTATGGACTTCAAATAATCTATTTATACTTCAGATGTAGGTTGTATTATGTTTTGTCATATATATATATATATATATATATATATATATATATATATATATATATATATATATATAATGGCAAGTTCAATTACATATTCATATATGTTCAATACTAAGAGTTCTGTGTGACCAATTTTTCACCTCACTGCTGTTCTTATTCAAGCTTTCATCTAGCTGTCAACTGATGACGCCGCACAGGCCAACCAATGAGATTTAAAGAGAGAGAAAGAACCGAATCTCTGGATACGTTCCACATCGCGGGTGTACTACTCTACTAAATAGTATGTGAAAGTGAATCACAAATGAATCAATTCTCTTTTGAACGACTCCTCTCGACTCTCTTCTTCTTCTCTCTCCTTCTCTTTATTATTTTAAATAAATTGATTCATTTAGCCTACTGGAAAAAAAAAACCCTGAATAATCAGATTTTTTATTATTCAGATCTGATTAAATAATAAATTACTGAGTATAACCTAATATTTTTATTCTAATAATACGCATGTTAGGCTATCATTTCATATTTATTCAGTGAAGCCATTTGAGCTTTTTTTTTTTTTTTTTTTTTTTTAATTTAGTCTATTCACAGGAAGCAAAACTGTTATACACAATGAGTTTAACTGTTTATATGAACAATTTATGTCAAAAACGGGACTTTTTTCTCGTTATATTGTTATTAATTGTAGTGTGACTAAAGTTGACAATACTGAACCTAAGTTATTGAGCTTTAG